>NW_020837962.1:17652961-17932027 GCF_003676395.1 Aethalodelphis obliquidens
TTTTTTTTTTGGCTGCACTGAGCCTCAGGCGTGTGGAGTCTTAGTTCCCCAACCAGGGATGGAACCAGTGCCCCCTGCATTTGGAAGCGTGGCATCTTAACCACTGGACCACCAGGGAAGTCCTGAGTCTGCTTCTTTTTTGTTTTATTCACTAGTTTGTTGTATTTTTTTTATATTCCACATATAAGTGATACCATACAATATCTGTCTTTCTCTGGCTTATTTCGCTTAGCATAATGCCCTCCAAGTCCACTCGTGTTGCTGCAAATGGCAATATTTCGTTCTATTTATGGCTGAGTAGTATTCTATTGTGTATATATGTACTACAGCTTCTTTATCCATTCATTTGTTGATGGACACTTAGGTTACTTCCATACCTTGACAATTATAAATAACGCTGCTGCGGACATTGGGATGCATATATCTTATCGAATTAGTGTTTTTGTTTTTTTTGAATACATACCCAGGATGGGAGTTGCTGGGTTTTTAATTTTGAAAACTGAGGTTTCTGTAGTACAATATTCTGAATACCTTGTTATGAGACAGGCGTGCTCTGAGTTGTTCTGTGTTCTCGTGTCCTTGGCACCTGACTTTGTATCTTCTATGTCTCCCCAGCAGGAGGAGCAAAGGAAGGGACAGTGTCCTGGACCCAGGGCAGGAATTGGGTCATTTTGCCTGGTTTGACAACTCAGTGACCCTGTCAACTTGAATGAGTCATCGCGGCTCTATTGTATTCCTTTTCTTCAATAACTACCAGTGTCTGGCATAGAAGTTTCACTCTCCTGGTCCAGGGAACCATGCAGGATGTTTATTTAGTTATGTCTCTTGAATTTCATTCAATCGGGAACAATTTCTTCACCATTTGCTGGCTTCCTGACTGTGATATTTTTGAAGAGTACTGCCAGTTATTGGGTAGATGTCCCCGACTTTAGGTTTGTCTGATGTTTCTTCAGGATTAGATTCAGGTTATGCATTTTGGGCAAAAATACTGCATAAGGTAACATGCCTCTGATCAGGAGACATGTGGAGTTGGTTTGTCCCAGGATGAGGGAAATCATTCATCACTTGGTTAAGGTGGTTACTATTTTTGTAAATCTGATCCATGAATTAAATGCGCTGTCTAGTTCAGACTTGGTCCTTCTGATCGACTTCAGCAGAAGAAACGCAGCCTCGTGCAACAGCGCCACCTGCTGTTAAAAGGGGAACGATTTTCTTAGAATTCAAGTCCCTAGATGTGGCTTGTGTTTTGATGCCTTTCAAATGTTATTTAAGGTTAAGTCTAACCTTTCCAGAGATGGGGTTGGTTATATAGTGGAGCTTGGGGTGAAGCCTTGAGGGAGGTTGTAGGGAAACGCTGAGTGGAAGATGATAAAAGAACTTTTCACATATTGAAATCTAGGGAAGTCATTCTGGCTCGTACATGAGTTAACATGAATTTTATGCAACTACAATAGCAAACATACGTTGTACATCTGCTTTAATTATTAGAGAAAAGGACACATTGACCAAAAGTAAAGAACGCCCATGTTAAAAATAAAGATTAAATGCCTCTCTTCCTGGGATGCTCATGCTGGTCCTCCTTTGATGATACAACTCCCTCCCAAGGTGCAAGCTCGTGCGGACTTGCTGTGTAGGTGCTGGTCTGTGTGTGTTTCTTTCTCCTTGAAATAGATCCCTGACTTGTTTAATGTTCTTTGTTCTGACAAGATATAAAACTGTGCTGGAAACTATGCTTCTCTGGAGCAGTTTCTCAGAGTCATCGGGAAGCGGGCTGCCGGGCTAGTCCTCAGTTTGGCTCAAATTATAGATGATTTATTGATTATTTTTGTTGACAAAGGTAAAGCTTCTGAGGAGCAGAGCTGGGCGGTTCCAGCGCTGTCCCGGGAGCTCAGTCCCCCAGAGCACCTCTCACCCTCCGAACCATGGAAGGCTCCAGAGCTGTGGTCGGCTGCCCCTCACCAGGTACCATCTGAGAGCCCCCTGGGCAGGTGGGGGAGGGCACCCAGCCCTCACTGGTCCTGCTAGAACCACCCAGCCCCAAATCTCACCGCTTATTTTCCTTTCATCCTTATAATGCAATTCCTTATAAACTTTAACTTGGTCCAGCATTTGCCTCATCGCTTGTCTGGAAATAATAAGTGTTTGTTTCGCTCTATAATTTGAGAGAAAGCCTGGCATTCCCCTCCCACCATGGAAAACACTCTGGAATGATCCCTGTCATCTTCCAATCACGGTGCTCACTGACTAACTGTTTTCTTCAAAGAGATTTTTGATCTTCTCTCTGCTAATCAGAAGTCTGAACCTGAAAATCATACCAGAAAAGTGGGACGGCCCACGTCCAACGTGTTTTCTGTTTCGCCACCTGTTTCTGCGATACTCCTTCAAGTGTGGAAGGATGTGAGAGCCACTGAGGACATTCACATTTGAACCGAGTTATTTTTCTCTTGTAATTGGTCCTTCTTCACTCTCAAGAGCTCAAACTTGGTCTGAAAGTGGAGGAGAGAAGGGAAAGAGGGGAAGAGGATTTTGGTTCTGTAGTTAAGAGTTAGAAGAGTTAACAGTGAATTTGGACACCAAAACCAAGAATAGCTGAGAAGATCATCTCGGTCTTCATTGATTATATCTGCTGTCTCCATGGATGGAGGAGTCAGCTGAATGCTTAGACCACAGCCGGGATTCCAGGCACTGCATTTACTGTGAACAAATACACACAGGAACCTATATCAGCAGAGAACACGTCATGGCCACGAGGAAGGATTGGGAGCTCGGGAAGCACTGGGCTTGGGAAAGAGTCGAGATAAAGGGGGACCAGACGGCCGTGTACAGCTATTTACAAATCTAACACAGAGAGAGGCCAGACTTAACTCTCTTTAACTCGGGCATAGAACTAACACTAAAGAAAGTGAAGTTTCAAAGGGGGTAAGTGCTACCTTATTATGAAAAATAAAACACATTTCGAGCAGTTGGGAGTGTCCAAGAATGGTTTGAGATGCTCTGGGGAGTAGAGTTGCAGCAAAGGTATGTGTGATCAGATCATATGACTTTAATGCCCCATTTACACTGAGATCCTGTAATTCAAAGATCCTTTAGCATTTAATCCATGGCTTGACCCAATCCATGGTCAATTTTTAAATCTTTACATTTTAAACAAATAAGTGAATAAAAATAAATCGGTTCGATTCTTTCCTCTAAACCCAAGCCTAAGGTCACGCAATTGACATTACATTCATTTGTCCTAAAAATTATGTAACACATGATAAAACATATTTATAAAGAAAATGAAGATTTTTTAAAGAAGATTTTTAATTTGAACTGAGTAAATTTCTACTAAATGCTTAAACTTAATTATTGTATGTTCAAGTTTAATTATTCCTAGAAAAATTCTCTATTTCATAAATTATTTAGTGGTTATAAATTGGGTTCTCTGAATTAGCACTTTGTAGCCCATGGAAAAATCCCAAAGGAGAAAATAAATAAGTCATTTGTTTTTGAACATTTTGGGCTGCTATTAGATTGTATCTTATGAAATTGTTATTTGACCATTTTTAATTAAAATTTTTATTTCAAGAAGTATGGATTCACATGCAGTTGTGAGAAATGATACAGAAAGAGCCTATGTACCCTTTACCCAGTCTCTCCCAATGGTAACATCTTGCAAAACTATAGTACATTTTTGATCTGCAAAATGGCGATTTTATGGGATTCAACCTCATATGTTATAGATGGATGCCAAAAACCACAAGTTTGACTGGATTAGGTTATGTGGATATATCCTAAATTTGTAAAACATTCAAGTAACGTTGACGACATTGAAACCTGGGCCATGACAGTGGTAATGCACGTGGGTTAGGGTGTGGGAGAGGAGGGGTTTCAAGGGAGACTCTTGCAGCAGGAAAACATGGCTGATAGCTGGATTTTAAGAAATGTTGCAGAGGGATCAGGAAAATAAGTGTTGGGAAGTAGATGTGGTGCCCTTGGATGAAGACAGATTGGAGGTACCAACACCAGATACAACTCAAAAGCCAGAGAGAGAGAGGGGGTGGGGAAGCAGAGGCATCATGGGGTGGTTCCGTGGTAGAATGGGTGTTCAGTCTGCAGGTTGAGAGGAGGATGCTAACTGAGAGAAAGAAATTGCAGGTGCAGCAGAGATTGGAGGGCAAGGAGCTGGGAGAATCAATAGGGGATTCAACTAGGCTAGGGAAAGGAAAAGCTTTCTCCCTCCCCTGCATGAAGAGAGAGACTAGAATGGGTGAGGGGGCTTTGACATTTAAACATAAAATAGGTGGGGACTTCCCTGGAGATCCAGTGGGTAAGATTCCGAGCTCCCAGTGCAGTGGGCTGGGGTTCGATCCCTGGTCAGGGAACTAGATTCTGCATGCATGCCACAACTAAGAAGACCGCATGCTGAAACTAAGACCCAGCACAACATAATTAAGTAAGTAAGTAAGTAAATATTTTAAAAAGTAAACAGGAGGGAGTGAATTGTAAAATTTGCTGGTTTCCAAATGTTTTAAAAGTAATGTGATCCTTTGTCTTTTTCTGCCCAATATCTCATGCAGAATGCTGAAATAGGAAAAAATATGAGATCAGGGCTGGTCTTGTTGAAATGAGGGTAACACCCATCTTCAGTCTCTCCTGCCTAGAAGTGGCCCCAGTTTTACCTTCTAAAGGCTGGAGTTTCCACAAATGCATTAGAAAGTAATAGAATCCGTGATGGAATAACATGGGTAAAATGCGTCAACCCTTTAAGTCCTGCTTTTATTAGGCTACGAAATTTAGTTCTCACATGATTCTGTTGTTAGGCAAATAAACTGTGAGACTGCAAAGGATTTCACTGATTTCAAAGAGAGACTGAAAGCGACAGAGTGAACTGTAACAGGGATAAATAGGTCGTCTGAATATCATCACGGTAGTGATTAGTCCTATGACCCAGAATGGGAACAATCTGGCCACTGACGAACACCCAAGAGGATTCAGTTGATTGTGAGCACATCTTGAACCAAAATGTGATGGGCTGCCCCAACACAAATGTACTTTTAGCCTGGATTAATAAAGACCTAATATTCAGGTCCAGAAACATGACTGCCCCACTGTACGTGCTGGCTGACCACATCCGCAGTAGAACCTTCATTGTGAGCTCCAGATTCAGGAAGGAGAGAGACAAAGTGAAAAAAAGGTGCAGATGAGGGGAAACAGAACAGGAATGGCCACAGAGTTGACTTGCTATAAATATTTGTTCAAGGAAAGAAGGGGGAGAGGCAGAACAAGAAGAGGAAAAAGGAGGTCGGGAGGGAGGGAGGGAGGGAAGGAGTGAGTGGAGCATATAAAGTGATGACATGTGGTTATGATTTAGAGAATTTTTATTTCAGAAATGGAGATGAATAAGCTTAAAAGGAGAGAAAGGAACTTGTGAAATTGGATAAGAATATGGAGGGTAGGAGAAGCAGATAGGGCTCGTGATGGTTCCACCGCCATAAAGTGTCATTGGAGTACAAGCCATCATCTTGTGGTTGTCAAGGCCTAAAGCCCCTGACCTTACCCCAGATGTTTAAGGGATAATTCCAATGTCCCGCACTTTAGTTCTGTGTCCACCCCCCCCCCGCCACATTCCCTTCGGTGTTACACACATACGAGTGTTCCAACATCAATATTTATAGGGCAAAGGGCCTTAGAAAACACAATCCGTGTTTTCCAAATGGTATTCCACAGAACTAACCCAGCCCCTCGCCTCCCTCCTTGTGCTGCCCCTCCCTCCTTCCTTCCTTCTTTCCTGCCTTCCTTCCTCTTCCTGTCTCTGCCTTCTCCCCTCCATCTCTTCCTTCTTTCTCTCCTGTTTTTTTTTTTTTTCGTTCTTCTAGCACATGCTCACTGAGCACTGCTATGTCTCATACCCCTCACCTACAATGTTAAGTGAACAGATATGGCCCTGCCCCTGTGAAGCTCATGAGAAAGTGGGGAAGATGGACATTGATCAAACAAGTGTCACTGTCATAGACAGTAAGTTGTGCTTCCTTTATTATTATAGAAGGAGAAGTTGAACATTTAGTCTCACATCTATGGTGGGTGTTAAACCCATAGACCTCTTAACTCTGTTAGGAAAACCAACTTATATTATACACAAGATATAACATATATATATATATATATATATATATATATATATATATATATATATGAGATAAATAAATAAAGTTCTATTAAATAAAGTTCTGAACGAAATAAATGAATATATATATGAACTTTATTTAGTTCTCTGGTCCCTATTGCCCAACAGAATAATTTGATCTATTCATTTTCAGGCATCAAAATCAGTCTAATTTCTCAGTCTAATTCAATTATGTAAACTTGGTCCATTTTGTTCAAGATTCTCTCTACTCAGGGCTCAGACCCTCCTCTTCCTCCTTGGGGTGGTACTTAAGATTCCGGGAGCTTAGACCCATTATGGTCTCAGGACTGGTGGGGGTGGGGAGGGATGTAGGTTTGGGCCCTTTGCCAAGACACAGCTCATCTCATCATCGCCCTTGGTGGGGAGCCCTGGTTCCCGCTGGCTCGCCACATGGTTGTTTCCATGGATGCTGGTTGCCACATCCATCTCCATGTGCCCTTTAGACTGGTGTCAGTGCTTCTTCTCTAATTCCCTGAAATTCTCAGAGAGCCCCCTTGAGGGCTTCCCTGGTGGCGCAGTGGTTGAGAGTCCACCTGCCGATGCAGGGGACACAGGTTCGTGCCCCGGTCCGGGAGGATCCCACATGCCGCAGAGGGCCTGTGAGCCATGGCCGCTGAGCCTGCGCGTCCGGAGCCTGTGCTCCACAACGGGAGAGGCCACAACAGTGAGAGGCCCGCGTACCACAACAAAACAAAACAAAACAAAACAAAGAAAACAAACCAAAAGAGCCCCCTTGAACTCATTTATGAATTTTATCATTCTTTAATTTACCAAATTCAGCATATATCTTTATTAATTCCTTCATTTTCCTTTTATTAGGCTATTTATCCCCTCTAGCTTCTTAGGTTACATTTTCATGTCATTTGAATTCCTTCTTTATTTTTTATTCATTAAAAAAATGTAAGGTTATAAATTTTATTTTGAGTACAATTTTTACCACATGGTATGAATTGGGATTTATGGTTTTCCAACCATTATTATCTCTGAGGAGACTAAATTGAATATTTAATTTCTTTTTTGACCCTTGCATTAATTTGGATATTTTATGTTTCAGTTTCCAAGGGGTTAGATTTTGTTGTCATCGTCAATGTTTGTATCAATGTCTGTGCTGGTTGCAGTTATAAACATGTGCTTATAAAATTTTTACTTTTAGGAATACATGAAGATTCTTCATGGAAATTCCATCATTTTATATTTTTGTAAATGTTCCATGGACACTGAAAAAAAAAGTTTGTACTGAGTTTGAAATTATAAATAGATATCCAATAAATCCGCGTTTCCTATAAATTTTATCTCCCCAGCACATCTCAACTCCACTTCCTACTATATACATCTTACAACCCCAGAACCCACAACCAGAGCAGGGAGCGTCCTGTGTTTAGGGTTTATAGGTGTCCACATTAAGGGTTCTCTGGAACTCCAAATCAAGTAGGGCAGTGGCAAGAGCTAAAGTCGGCCATGCCCTTCACCCCCACTGCCTTAGCACCCTTAGCCCATGTGGATTCTGCTGTCATGGGAGGTGTGGGTCCAACAGGGCTAGTATTTTCCCTTTGGTTATCCTTTGTCTCGAACCCCAACCAAGAGGTAAAATTATTAGAAGGACATTATTGAGATTCCATCTTTCTGTTAGTTTACATTTGTATATTACCCTTTATCCATCATTTGGTTTTCAACAGGTGCAAGCTATTTTGTGTACAGCCTTGCTTTCATAGACGGCGATGTTGAGTAGAGCAGTTTTTCAGTCCAAACTGAGAAACTTGTTTTAACAGAGGTATTTAATCCATTTTGGTCTATTGTCTAAATTAATAATTTGATCTCTGTCATTTAATTGGTAATGTTTCTATGATGAATCCTTTGTTTTCTCTTTAACTAATATGAAACATCTCCATTTGAATGTCTAAGACGTATGCCAAATGCAACACATCTCAAACATAGCATTGAGTTCTCTGTTCCCAAAAACCCCTCTGAAGTTTCTCCATTTCATTAAATTGGTACCACCTTCAACATACCTCAGAGTCATCCTTCACTCCCGTCATTCGCAGAAAACCTACATCTAACCTATCTGTATCCTGTTTGCTCAACACCCAAAGTACATCCCAAAGATGACCACCCTGTCCGTCTTCTCTGCCATAAATCAAGTCCAATCCATCACCATTTCTTGTGGAGCTACTGCTAAGGGGTCCTATCTGATTAATTGTACTCAGTCAATACTCACTGAGTTCTTACAATGTGTCAGATGTTTCATAGGTATTAGGGATACATCTGTGGATAAAACACAAATGCAGCTTACATTCTAAGGAATGCAGAGAGACCATAAAGAAAATTGTGTGTGCCTTTATGTGTGTGCCTGTGTGTGTGTGCCTGTGTGCCTGTGTGTTTGTGTGTTAGATAGAGATGATAGTGCTATGGAGAAAAAATATAGAAAAGAGGATAAAGGGGAAGCGTGAGAAAGTTGTACTTTTAAATAAAGTGGTCAGAAAGACATCACTTTGAAGAAGACGTTAGTGTAAAACAAAGTGGGGAAGGGAGTGAGCCGTGCAAGACCCAGACACAGAACAGACCTCACGGTGGGCAAGCAGGTGGGGCAGAGTGATGAGGTGAGTGCCAGGAGGTCAAGGCAGTCAGGGACGGGCAGCAGACCATGTAGGGCCTTCAAGGCCACGGGAAGGACGTGAGCCTACGATGGACCAGTGAGGGGCAAGCCACAGAGGTTTTTGCTTTGTTCTGTTTAACTTGAAATGAAAGCAAACTTTTAAACTTTAGGATGGTTTCAGACTTGCAGAAGTGTCGTAAAGATGGTGCAGAAGCCCCACAGAACGTTCATCCTGTTTCCCTTACTCATCACTTCATTTCACGGTGGTATGTTGGTCTCACGTGGAACCAGCATGGCTGGGTTACCACTCACTCAACCCCACACTTATTTGGAATTTCACCACTTTTCACCTAATGTCCTTTTTCTATCCCAGGATTCCATCCAAGATATCACATTATATCTTGTGGTCCTGGGTCCTTAGTCTCCTCTGGACAGTTTCTCAGACTTTCCTTGTTTTTCATGGTCTTGACAGTTCTGAGGGCAGAATTTTGTACAGTAATCTTCTGTCTGGACTTGCCTGATGTTTTCTCTTGACTAGACTGGGGTTATTCCTCATGGTTTCAGACTAAGGTTTTTGAGAAGGAACACTGACCACAAAATACGTAAAGTTAACATACAACAAATAACATCAAAAGCACCCTCAAGGGATTATAAGGTGTATTTCTAAAAAAAATCGTTAAAGAGGAAAACTAAGGAAATGGTATAAAATATTTCAAACAAAATTACCTTATATAGGTGTGCACCCTGAGCTGTACTTCAAGGATAAATTTGTAATAAATGACCTAGTATTTCAAATCCAAAAAGTAGAAAGAGGGACAACACAAAAATCTAAATCAAGTAGCAGGAAGGAAATAAAAAAGAAAATGATTTAATAACAAATAAACAAAAAGGAGAGTTAATTGATAAAATCAAATACTGTTTTAAAAGAACAATAAAACAGACAGAGAGAGGGAAAGTAAGCATATAAATAATATTAAGAACAGATAATATTAACACAAACATAGCAGAAGTATTTTTTAAAACTATTAGGGTCAATACGAACAACTTTATACCAATAAATTAAAAACTCACGAAATAGACAATTTTCTAAGAAACTATTATTGTCAAGATTGGTCTTAGAGGAAGATTACCAATAAGGCTCATGAGCATAGAAATAGTAATAACAATTGAAATGGTGGTTTGCAATATCTCATCCCCAAAGGCTCAGGCCCAGGTGGTTTTTCTAGCAACTATTAACATAAATTCAAAAAACATATATTTTCTATTATATCTTAACTGTTTCTGAAAAAAAATCTTTTAAAGTAGTACTGCATGAGTCACTTTATAAGGATTGAAGAATACTCTTAAGAAAACTAGAAAATAAAAACACAAAGATGCATGCCTTTGTTTCAGAAATATAAACACAGCAACAAAAAATTATTTCCTTGCTGGTTTCACTTCAGGGAAATACTGAGTCATCTTTGTGGTTAATACAAATTCATCTTTGTGGTTAATACAGTTTAAGGGGGCTCTGATTTTAAATGTACCATAAGCCAGTGTAATGCTTCCCATTGACTTGTTCTATACTTGGCCTGCAGTTACAATTGTTTAAAAAGTCGACATTAAGTCAGGGATTTCTTTCTAAATATTGAGAGGAGTGTTTCAGGAGAGAATAACATATACTAATTTTTGCTTGGCAAAATTCCAGGTTGATACTTTAGACTATATTTTATTGTAAGAAGCTGGGAAATGCTTCATCTTGATTCTTTCCTTTACTCCAACTGGCTATGAAGTTGTTCCAATTTACCACCACTGACTGGATACATCTTCATCATAAAATAAATTCCCATTTGTACCTGTATCTATGTGTTAACTCAAATCCTTCCCATGGATATGACCCCCATCCTCACCTCATTACTCACTCTTGTCAGTGAAGAGTCTTTCAGTCTCTGCAGCTGTAATTTTTTTTCCTCACAAATCAAGGGGTCAAGAGGTAGATGGTTGCTGGTGCCCTGTCTTTAGTTCACGTCTGTCAGGACTAAATTCTCTCAGGTTCTTCTGGCCATTTCAACATGGTGGCAAGATGGCCATTGGGTCCTTGTTCAAGGGGAGAAGGAAGAAAGAGGGCAGAGCAGCATCCACATGCTCTGACCCCATCACAGGACCCAAAGCAGGGTCACAGGGCTCCCTGATTCTAAGGGATGCTCAGTGGGTCTCCAGGTCTCTTAGCATGAGGGAAAGGGGAGAGAATGGCTTTTCTGATTTCAAATTCACATATTTCTTTGTTATCAGTAGTAATTCCTTCACTTTTCCCTTCTTTATTTTTCTTTTTCCTTTTTCTTTTCTTTTCTTTCTCTTTTCCTTCCCTCCCTTCCTTCCTTCTTTCCTTTCTTTTTCTTTTTCTGAGTTAAAGTGACTTTTATCTGAGTGCAAAACTGACTTTGTTCCCAAGATTTTAAAACAATTTGTGTCATTATTTTCTATAGATTTCTTTTTGAAATGCCAATTTTCTTTTTCATCCAATGTGTATAAGAGAGAATTTTTTAGATTTCCAAGTAGATTTAAAGTTTTAAAATTTATTTCTCATTTTATTGCATTGTGGACACAGAATGTGGTTTTTGTTATTCATGCTTTCAGCACTGATTGAGGAATTTGGGGTGGCCTAAATTATGGTCATCTTGTAAGTTTTTATTGATGTATAAAAACTTTTATTTTCTTATTTTTTTAAGTAGAGTTTGATGCCTTTTATACCTCTTGGCTCAATTGCTCCTAATAAGTAAAATGGATAATAAGTATAAGGGATCATAGTTCTAAATATGAGACTACAATTCCAAAGCTTCTGGAGGAAAATATTGAAGGTTGCCTTTGAGACCTTGCATCTGTTCTTGGAATAGATGCAAATGCATTAACCACAAAAGAATACAAATTGGGGATTTTGACTTCATCAAAATTACAAATTATTAGTCATTGAAAGACAGGTTTAAGTGGAAATATAGACACAGATGTAGAGAGCAAACATATGGATACCAAGGGGGGAAAAGGAAGTGGGATGAACTGGGAGATTGGGATTGACATATATACACTACTATGTATAAAATAGATAACTAATGAGAACCTACTGTATAGCACAGGGAACTCTACTCAATGCTCTGTGGTGACCTAAAAGGGAAGGAAATCCAAAAAAGAGGGGATATATGTATATGTATAGCTGATTCACTTTGCTGTGCAGCAGAAATTAACACAACAATGTAAAGCAACTATACTCCAATAAAAAGTAATAAAAAAAGAAAGACAGCTTTAAGAAAGTGAAAGGCAAGAAACAGACTGTATTCTCAATAAG
Organism: Aethalodelphis obliquidens; assembly: GCF_003676395.1. Lineage (NCBI taxonomy): Eukaryota > Metazoa > Chordata > Mammalia > Artiodactyla > Delphinidae > Aethalodelphis > Aethalodelphis obliquidens. Next base: position 17,665,040 of record NW_020837962.1, read on the forward strand.
TATATTTGACAAAGAACTTTTTCCTAGAATATATAAAGAAATATAAATCAATAAGAAAAAGACAAATGGCCCAATTTTTAAGAAAAGGACAAAAGACTACAACAGATACTTCAAAAGAAAGTATCCAAATGGTCAATCAATCCACTAAAAGGTGTTCAAGTATTGTTACTCATCAGGGAAATGCAAATTAAAACACAGTGAGATCGTGTGCACTTCTATGGAAAAGACAACACCATGCGTTCGCAAGGACGTGGGGCAACTGGGACTCTCAGAGATTCCTGTCTTGGAGTTTACAAACCCTTTAGAAAATGGTTTGGCAATTTCTAACAAAGATAAATGTACACTCACACTAAAACCCAGCCATTCGACTCCTGGGTATATACCCAAGAGAAATGAAAGCAATATATGTTCATTAAATACTTGCACAAGACAATCTGTGTTATATTCATACAGTCAATTGTATACAACAATACAAATGATCAAACTGTTTATATACACAACAACATGGATGGATCTTAAAAAGACTACACACTGCATAATTCTCTATATATGAAATCGCAGAGCAATCGAAACTGTTCTGTGGTTGACAGTAGAGGTCAGGACGTGGTTACCTTGGAGATTGACTGGTAAGGGACATGAGGGGACCTTCTGAGAGGGGAAATGTCTGTATGTTTCTTGACCTGGATGGAGATTACATAAGTTTATACATATGTAAAAATTCATTATGCATTTTACTGTATGTAAACTATGCCTCAATTTAATTAAAAAGTCTTCTTTCTGATGTTTTATCTACTTGATCTGCCCAGAACTAAGAAAGTTGTGTTTAAGGTTCCAATTATTGGTTTAGAGTTCTGTTTCTTTCCCTTTCTCCTTGTGATTCTACAGGTTTTGCTTCTCTATTTTGATGTCAGGTTACTTGGGGTACAGAAAATTCGAATCGTTTTCTCTTCATGATAGAGGACTATCATCATGATGATTATAAAGTAGGCCTCTCTCTCCAATTTAAATCATTTTCCCTTGAGTTTGTCAGATACTAATTTCTTGGTTCTTGCTCTCTTTTTACTTCTAATTTACATGGTATACTTTTTCTCTTCTTTAAAAAAAACTGTGGTAAAATACACATGACAAAATTTGTCATCATTGTTCAGTGTACAGTTCAGTGGCATTAAGTATATTTACATTGTTGTACAGCCATCACCACCCATCCATCTCCAGAACTCTTTTCATCTTGCAAAACTGAACTCGGTACCCGTTAAACAATAACTCTCCATTCTCCCTTCCCACCAGCCCCTGGAAACCATCATTCTACTCTCCATCTCTATAAATTTGACTACTTTGGATACCTCTTATAAGTGGAATCATACAATATTGGTCCTTCTGTGACTGGCTTCTTTCACTTAGTACAATGTCCTCAAGGTTCTTCCACGTTGTAGCAGGTGTCAGAATTTCCTTCCTCTTTATGACTAAATAATATTCCATTGTATGTATATAAGACATTTGGTTTATCCATTCACCCATCTGTAGGCACTTGGGTTGCTTCTGCCTCTTGGTTATTTTGAATAATGATGTCATGGATGTGGGTGTACAGATATCTCTTGTGAGTCTCTGTTTTCAATTCTTATGGGTTTATATCCAGAAATGGAAATGCTGGATCACATAGTAATTCTCTTTTTAATTTTTTGAGGAACCGCTATCCTGTTTTCCATAGTGACCACACCGCTTTACTTTCCCACCAAGCTTGTACAAGGATTCCAATTTCCCCACATCCTCACACATACTTGTTCTTTTCTGTTTATCTGATAGTAGCCAGCCTAATGGGTTTGAGGGGATATCTCATTGTGGTTTTCATTTGCATTTCCCTAATGATTAGTGATGTTGAGCATCTTGTCATGTGATTTTTGGCCATTTGTGTATCTTCTTTGTTTTTTTAAAATAAATTTTAAAATTTATTCATTTATTTATTTTATTTTTGCCTGCATTGGGTCTTCGTTGCTGCACACGGGCTTTCTCTAGTTGTGGCGAGTGGGGGCTACTCTTCATTGCGGTGCGTGGGCTTCTTGTTGCAGTGGCTTCTCTTGCTGCAGAGCACAGGATTTAGGCGCACGGGCTTCAGTAGTTGTGGCACGTGGGCTCAGCAGTTGTGGCTCACAGGCTGTAGAACGCAGGCTTAGTTGTTGTGGTGCATGGGCTCAGTTGCTCTGTGGCATGTGGGATCTTCCCAGACCAGGGATCAAACCCGTGTCCACTGCATTGGCAGGCGGGTTCTTAACCACTGCACCACCAGGGAAGTCCCTGTGTATCTTCTTTGGATAAGTGAGTGTTCAAGCCCTTTGCCCACATTTTAACTTGGAAGTTTGTTTTTTGTTGTTGGGTTATAGGAGTTTTAACATATTCTGGATATTAACCTTTTATCATACACATGATTTGTCTATACTTTCCCCATTCCATGTGTTGCCTTTTCACTCTGTTCATTGTGTCCTTTGATACACAGTTTAATTTTGATGTAGTTTAATTTATCTATTTTTTTTTCTTTTGTTGCCTGTGCTTTTGGAATTAGATCCAAGAAATCATGACCAAATCCAAGGTTATGAAATTTTTCCCTTAGGTTTTTTCTAATAGTTTTATAATTTTAGGTCTTACATTTAGATCTTTTTTCTCCTCCTTTCTGCTTGCAAACATTTCTAATCATTTAGTTCCAGTGTATTGGGGTTTGCTTTTGTATTCAACCTGAGAGTAATCATTCACTTCAATGGATTTATTTTTCAAATTTATTAGCATGAAAGACATGTTAGGTTTTATTTATGTTATTTCATTTTATTTTTCTGCTTCCTTGATTATTCTGCCCTTTTCCCACCTCCTGCACAGTGGAGGAACTATCAACCAACAAAAATGAACAATGATGAACATCGTGATTCTGCTCCGTATGTGTGGGGAAGAGTTTCTGTTGCCTTTATACTTGAATAATAGAATGAAATCTTTACTAGATTGCTTTGACTACAATTTTTCTCCTCAAAGCTTAACATAACATTGCAGTATCTCCTGGCAAAAACTGTTTCCAGGTATTAATGAGCCCAGTCTAGAATTTTTTTCCTTTACAGGCAACCTTCTTCTCTGCTTGTATGGTTCTTGTACTCTTACTATATTTCTCTAACTCTAGTAACTTTTCAACCCATGTTTGGTGTTGATCTTCCTTTATAAATTTCTCATCAATACATTCCTTCAATAGTTACAATAATTCTTTATTGGACAAGCATTGTGACAAGAAATAAGAATAAAATTAAGCAGAAAAAAACCAAACTTCCTACCTACATAGAGTTTATAGTAAAATGGGAAAGACAGCTATTCACTAGATTATCGCATAAATAAATGTAATATGACCACTTAGAGCCTTAATAAGAGGATGGAAACAGCCCAGAAAACTAGAGAAGAATGAGTGGGAATCAACTCATTGAAGAAGAGTATTGGGAGATGCTCAGGGACTTAGCAATTCCATACGTGAAGGCCCCCCCTCAAGCAGGAGGGAGCTTGGTCTCCACAGGGGATTAAAACCTTAGCTGTAACAAGAGTGCCTGGAGATTCAGGCAGGAGTCAGACAGCTCAGAGTCCCATTGGTCACACTGAGGATTTGGGTCCTAGTTATAAGAGCAGCGAAAAACCCCTGAGCAGTTCTAACCCTGTTGGCCAACAATCAGATTTATTTTCTGAGAAGACCACTCTGCCAGTGTTGTGGAAAATGGATAGGAAACAGTGCGAGTGGTTGTGGGTTTACCAGTTAGAAGTACCTGTGTGGTAGCCCAGGGAGAGACGGAGGGAGCACAGGTAGACGGCTGTGTAAGTGGACAAAGTGGATCAACTTGAAACGTAACTAGAAAATGAAATTGACAGAAGCCAGTGCTGAGATGACACAGGAAAACAGAGTTCTCAAAGGTGGTGCCATTCAGGAAGGAAGGAACCCTGGAAGGGGATGGGTTTGGGGCGACAGGGGATCATGAGCTTGGTTTAGGACATCTGAGTTTCGTCCATCTATTTCTTAACTCTTTCAACAAGAATGCACGCCTGTGTGCCAGGCATCGCTGCAGGTTCAGCAATACATATCTGATGAGCAAGTTTGAAGTATCTTCCCCACATCCAGGAGGAGCTTTCAGGTAGGATCTGGAAGATATGGTCTGGAACTCAGGAAGTAGGTCTGAGGTCCGGGTTGGCACTACACATTTATGTGTTATTTATCCATAGGTGATAATTGAAACTGGGAATTAGATGAGATGATTTGAGCCTTAGATACTAGGGTGAGAACATTGCATAAGAGGGAAAAATAAAGGACACCTGGGACCACCCCTGAGGAACATCAACTTTTAAATGGATGTGGTAAGAAAAAGACACTAGGACGGGAGCCAGAGAAAGAGCCGGCAGAGAAGTAGGAGGAAAACAGGGAAGAACTGTACCCCAGAATAAAGGTATGCAAGATGTGCAGGTCAGCAGGACTGAATTTGACCAAGAGGTCAAGTCTAATGAGACCTGAGTAATATCCCCTCTAACATGGAAGTTATCACTGACCCACCAGGGCTGTTCCATTAGAATAATGGGGTCAGAGGTCAGTGTGGAGTTGGTGAAGGGGGAGTGAAAGGTGAGGACATTGAGATGGCATGTTTGGAGCCTTCTTTCAAGGGAGCCAGGAGCCCAAGTTCAAACCCTGATGCAACCATTTATTAGCTGGTGACCTTGGGCAGGTCACCCTCTGTGACTCCATTGTCTCATGGGTAATAATGGGGTGATGTAGGACCTGCCTCATGGAGTGTGGGTGAGGATTGCATAAGACAATACATGGAAAGTACTTTTAAAATTTCCTGGATTACAAGGGCTTGATAAACGTTAGCTTTAGTGAACATTATACATGGGGTCAGAGGAGGTTGCGATTAATAAGTCTTTCCTTTCCTTCCTCCTCCTTCTTCCTCCTTCTCCTTTTTCTTTTCTAATGACAGACTTGAGCATTAGCCTCCATATGTTATGTTTTTATTTATTCTAGGAAATCAAACCCATTTTGTCCTGACCCTGGTTATTTGGGAAGTGTTGATGATTTTACACACACACACACACACACACACACACACACACACACACACACCTATACACATATTCAAATGGACATTTTTTCCAACGGAGAGTCTGTAAGCCAAGTAAAAATGGTATATGCAAGCAACCAGTGGTGCCTAAAATTTGATGAGTATTTTATACCAAATGTAAAATAGATAGCTAGTGAGAAGCAGCCTCATAGCACAGGGAGATCAGCTCAGTGCTTTGTGACCACCTAGAGGGATGGGATGGGGAGGGAGGGAGGGAGATGCAAGAAGGAAGAGATATGGGAACATATGTTTATGTATAACTGATTCACTTTGTTTTAAAGCAGAAACTAACACACCATTGTAAAGCAATTATGCTCCAATAAACATGTTAAAAAGTTTTTGATGAATATTTTAAAGAGAACTTTGACACTATAGTGATTATTTCTGAAGCAGATATTTTTCTGAAAAATGCTTGTCTTCCATCCAGAAAAAGGAAAACTATGAGTTGCTTCTCACAGTGAACTGAGTAGAGGTTGGAAGAATCTCTTCTTGCAGCCAATCTGAACTCTTTTACGCGATGAAACTAGGATATGAGTATACATAGGTATATATGTATGTATTTCTACTGTTAGTCTATCTTTATTCGTTTAACAAATTTTCTTCACATGGCACCTGGCAGAGGACTTGTGATACTAAGGAGAGTGAGTGGCAGACATGCGCATTCGCTGAGGACTTGGCTGCTGGGGAGAAAGGATACAGGAACAGAATCGTCGGAGGTCACAGGGTGAGGGTCTCCTATGATGCTTCAGCTGCACCGCAGCTGTGCGGGGTGCTGCCCCTTCCCAGAGGTCTCTCTGATCCAGGTCTTGGAGGATGAGTTCCCAAGCTGGGAAGAGACAGGGAACACCCTGGGCTCCTGGAACAGTCCGTGCAAAGACTCAGATGCACAGAGGGAAATGGGAATTTGGGAATCGTGAGGACTCCAGCAGCCAGAGAACACCACTCCTGGGGGAGAGGGGGCGGTACTAAGCCTCCATCCATCTCACTTCTCCCCAAGCATTTTGTGATGCTTTGTGACCATTTTATTTCTACTCCCTGACAGTTTAATTTTCTAGGATACGTTCCCACTAGGGCCTGGTTAGGTAGAATACCAGTATACGTTTATTTAATCATCATAAGTTGGCTGCAGGCCAAAGCAGTGCTTGTAAACACCTTTATAAAATAAGGAGAACCTTCCTGGATTCTTCAAAGTACTAAATCTGTCTTGCACAAGGCGGATGTTAAATGCCACCCCCCACCCTACCCCGCTACGCCACTGCTAAAGCAGATGTGGAGAATATTTAACATAAGCGATTGTTGTGATAAAATTTTAGAGTAGAGAGTTACTAAGCTTGAAAAACAAGAACAAGTTACAAGAACTTTTGAAGAAATCTTTTTTTTTTTTTTTTTAAGGACAGGCAGAAACTGGCTGAGTCGCTTAAAGAGTTTGAAAGTGATATCCCACCTGCATCATGATTTCCACCAAGTCCCTCCTGGGGGTGACGCCCCCCCTGTGGTGTCACTGGAAAGGCATAGGCTCTGTGCTTTCAGGGCTCCAGCTTGGTTTTCATGGAGTCAGGATTGGCATCCCTGGCCAGTTGGCAGAGTTTTCTGGAAAGAGGCTGAGTCGAAGGGACTTTGATGCTTTATGTTTCCCGATGACTGTCAAGTGAGGGAAGGCTTGAATGAAGGTTCATGGTTGTGCCATTCTCTGTAATTGAAAATGCTACATAAAAAATAAAATATGTCAACAGTTCCTGCTGCCTGCGTTGCATCCCGGAGGGCTGTGGACATTTTAAGTTATCCCTGCGACTTAAAAGAATTATAACCACAGAGGTTGTGAAGGACAGCTGGTTTGCAAAGCTGCTTTGGGTAAACCTGTCACAGCTCATGAGTAAACAGAATCTGAATACAGACGCTGCACGTAGGGGAAATCAATTGCTTTTTCTACAAAATTAAAGGAAGAGTTTTGCTCAGGGCGATGTGACGATGCCTTGCAACTGTTCTGCATTAAGTGCAACTTTCTTCTTGCTTTCTCGCCGCCCAACTTTCCTTTCTTCTACAGCGAGCCGTTGAGGTTGTGTACTGTGCACTGGGAATATCTAAACTGGAAATAATTAAAATATATATTTCATTTATAGTGGGCCTTATGTGAGGAGAAGGAAAGATTGCCACAGCTTCCTGACTATATGAGTTAATGATGTGTTCTGCATTTTCTTAATTTTCCACATTTTAACGGCCTCTGTTCCTTATTTGGGGGCAGGGAACTCTGAGAGGCATGGGATACAGACTCACTCGGGCAAAAACTCTCAGCTCGAAAGAATACGAGGGGATGGCGTGGAGAAAGTCAAGTTACTCATGTGGTTCCTTGACGTTACTTTCCTCCAGTTTCTTCCTTCAGTGTCAGAGCTAGCCTATTATCAAGGATGAGTTTCAGACTGGAGAATGGTTTAAAGCCATTGTGGTACTCCATTAGGATGTGTTTTTAGAAGATGATAAATAAGTGAACTTTCAAAATGAAGTTCCAAAAATAATTATAAATAAAGGAAAGTACAGACCCCCTACAGAAAAACAACAAACCCACAACTCTGTGTGCATGTGTGTGTGTGTGTGTGTGTGTGTGTGTGTGTTGTAAATACATTAGATACATGTCCACAGTGGAATGAAGTCATTGGTAGGTTAAGACAAACACCCAATTAATTTGGACATCATTTTGATGGAGACTAAGCTAGCATAAACAAAGCCAGAAATAGGATACAAAGGCTAAACTGATTATAAATCTTGGGGCTTATTTGTATGACTGGGTTGCATAACTGAAGCTTATAAAGGAAAGAGTGTCCTACATTGAGTTACAAGTGTGCTTTTGGTTGTGGTTAACTATAAAGAGAAGAAATATGAAAGTCATTCATGTTTGCAGATAGGAACTCCATGGGGGAAATCCAAGAAATCAGGATGCATTCTTATTTATCCTGTGATTTTTCAAATTGCAAAGAAATATTATTTCTAGAAAGGATTCACTTAAAGATATCAAAAGGCAATGAATCAAAAACTAAAGCACAGGGCTTCCCTGGTGGCGCAGTGGTTGAGAGTCCTCCTGACGATGCAGGGAACACGGGTTCGTGCCCTGGTCCGGGAAGATCCCACGTGCCGTGGAGCGGCTGGGCCCGTGAGCCATGGCCGCTGAGCCTGCGCGTCCGGAGCCTGTGCTCCGCAACGGGAGAGGCCACGACAGTGAGAGGCCCGCGTACCGCAAAAAAAAAAAAAAAAAGTCAGTGACAGGATGAAAATGTATCTTCCCCAATTGAAACCCATAGCCTCTGGCTCAGAACTGGGCTTTGAGGGCAGAGTATGAACATTCTCTTCCAAATTGCCTGGCATCCTGGCACCAGACAGTAGATTTCTCTTTAATTACATCCTAACATCCCGGTAACTGGGTGATTATGAATGTTCATCTCGTTGAATGGAATCTGAATTTACAAAGACTGATCAGAAAAAGAAAATTTCTAATGGTTGTGAAAGAGGAACAAATATGGAGAAAGATGAATTGATTCTGCCTCAGGTTGGAATCTTCCTGAAACTGCCCTGAGACAAGGATTTGGGCACAAGCAATTTACTGGGAAGTAATCCCAGGAAGCTGTGAGCAGGCAGAACGAGAGACAGGGAAGAGGAGGAAGCCAACAGAGCATGCCATGTGGCCCCCTGGGGTGCACACCTTGGGCAGCCCTGGGAAATGATGCAGAGTGGTCCCACCCGATGGAGACATATGTTGGGGGAACAAGGGGCATCTCTCTTGGGCTTCCCTGTCTGCTAACAGAGCATAGGTACGGGGCAGTAGGAAGTCTCTCCCTTGAAGGGGTGAGAGCAGCCCTGCCTGCCAGGAGCTGAATGCCCAGGGCTGGCTTAAGCTTGTGGGAGCACAATGGTGTGAGGCTAAGACAAAGTTGGAATCTTGATGTAAACCTACTGTGACCTTTTTATTCCATGGGAACAGACTGCTGTACTCCAAACCTGTACCCCTTTGTCTTATAGTCATGTACTACTTGTTCTGGAGAGATGCCAGGCAAGAGCATAGAACATGTGTGCAAGGACATGAACATATCTGGTAAAATAGATTCACAGTTACATCATGTATGATGCATGCCTCACTAACAGTGAATCGGACATCAGCTGTGTTCATAGCCAAAGCTTTGTTCATTTTATTATCCTGTCATCACAGACAACTCTTACTTTGCCTGTGTTTCCTGACTAGGAGAAAAGGATGCTAGGGAGTGCATCTCAGTGAGTCAGAGAGCCTTGTGCACCCCTGGATTCCTCCTGTGATCCCTCCCTTTTTATCTACAAACATGTGTGCACGTCATGTCACCAACGGACAACTGAGACGCTAGAGTAACCCTGTGTGGAAAGATGGTACCGTCTTTCTCTGTCATCACGCCTTCTCACCCCTAACTCAGCATGCCGGCCCCTTTACTTAACAAGGAATGAGCAGCTGTGACTGACAGGGATGGTTGGACACTAATGAGGGAAACCAACCCATCTTCTCTCCGCATCTACAATCCCGCCCTCCTGCACGTAAATCCAGGTTATTGCTCACAGTTAGAACTGATAAGGGCTCCAGGCCACCTTATTATGCACACTAGATGCTACCGCAGCACCACAGAAGAGCATCTGATAAATGGTTTGGATAAATTATCTGTCCCTCAAATAAATAGTCTTAGCAGTTGCAGAGGAAAGTACTCTTGTCCTTGCCTCCCCATGTGTCAGAGACACCAAAAGCTACAGAAGCAACCGGAAACTCATGTTCTCCTGATGGGTAATCCGATTCTTCTCTAGACAAGACGTGTGAACTCTTACCTCTGTGTCCCGGCACCATGAACTCTACAGACTCGCTGAATGGGTGGTGGAGACCTGGATCCATCTTCTTACAAAAAGCTTGGTCCAGGTGGTCCTCAGCATTGGGCAGAAAAAAGGAGAGGAATTTACTGTCTTAATAAGTGAGCCAAGGGCTGATTCTGATGTATGCCCTTCTCGAGGCTTCACCTTGGCAATGAGGATATACACACCTATAAAACTGAGGAAGTGTTATTTGTTTTAATTCCTGACCTCATTTGTGATTCATCAATGTGGCTGGTGACACTACAGATAGATTTCAGATCTTTTGGGTTTCCCTGTTTCACAGTACTTAACTGCTCTGCACACCCCCTGTAATGGGCTGAATTGAGCCCTCCTCCTCCCCCCCAAATTGTATTTGGAGATAGGGCCTTTACAGAGGTAATTAAGGTTAACTGAGGTCAGAAGGGTGGGCCACGATTCTGACAGAATTGGTGTCCTTCTAAGAAGAGGAAGAGGCACCAGCAGACTCTCTTTTTATGCCTACACATGGAAGAAAGACTTTGTCAGGAAACAGTAAGATGGTGGCCTTCTCTGGCCAGGAAGAGAAGCCTCACCAGACACCAACCCTTACAGCACTTTGATCCTGAACTTCTAGCCTCCAGAGCTGTGAAAAAATAAGCTTCTTTGTTCAAGCCACTCAGTCTGTGGTAGTGTGGTAGTTTGTCATGGAAGGCCCAGTAGGCAGCTGCATCTCCACTCCTCTTGTAGGGTAAGGGATGAAGTGTGTATGAACTTGGTTTCATCTCTTCTGCTATGTTGGAACCTGCTCTGAAAGCATTTTTTTTCATGACTTTGCATGACACTTGGGATCAAAATTTATATCTTTTAGAAAAAAATCAATTGGGTAGAATCTTGCAAAACATGCATTTGGTGGGGCAGGGGTGCCTTTCAACTTGAAGAGGTTTGGGATCCCTGATGATCTGAAGAGCTTGATCTGATGATCTGATCGGCTGAGCTATAAACAGGCCTATGCTGTAGAGGTGTTGATCCCTCCCCGTGGAGCTGGTTTCTGACATGACTGGGAACTTGTAGATACTGGATGACTCATCCAGGAAAGTAAAGGGATTGAAATGCCCTGTATGTTCCCTCCCCATATTGGCTACTTTTGAGATACTTTGGGGTCAGATCAAATGATCAGCTGTAGGAGACCAAATGGAATGGTTTGAATCAAGTAAATGTTTGGAGACCATTGTGCAGTTTGCTTCATGGGGCCATGGTTCTATGGATGGGGAGTAGCATCAAGAAGTTCAAATAGGGACTTCCCTGGTGGTGCAGTGGTTAAGAATCTCCTGCAAATGCAGGGGACATGGTTTCGAGCCCTGGTCTGGGAAGATCCCACATGCCGCGGAGCAACTAAGCCCGTGCGCCACAACTACTGAGCCTGAGCTCTAGAACCTGCGAGCCACAACTGCTGAGCCCACGTGCCACAACTACTGAAGGCTGTGTGCCTAGAGCCCGTGTTCTGCAATAAAAGAAGCCACTGCAATGAGAAGCCTGTGCACCGCAAGGAAGAGTAGCCCCCGCTAACCGCAACTAGAGAAAGCTTCCGTGCAGCAATGAAGACACAACGCAGCCAAAAATTAAATAAATAAATAAGAAGAAGCTGAAAGACTAGTAAATTACCATCGTGCTGTGGAAACTGGATGTGGATGTCAGCTGAGTATTTGCTGCTACCAGTAGAGATGTGAGTGTGAAACACAGAGAGAGACAACTGAGGCCATTAACATCCTAACATCTTTGTTAATAAAAGGCATGGTCCTACCCACTCAGTTGACTTTCTAGGACTCTGTAACTAGAGGCTGAATTAAAATGTAAGACTGAATTGTAATGGTTTAAATATTTAACACGTAATTTAACTGAAAATACTCTATGGCAGTCATGGAGGTGTGCTGTTGGGATATTTCTCTAAGAAAGAACTTGCCGACCAGCTGTGAGGAGAACAGACAGCAGTTCTGGAATCTGCTGCAGCATTTGTAGTGGACCAGGAAGCCTCCGGTCAGTGACGGAGCATCCTGGGGTCTGCCTGTTTCTGCCAGTCTCTGGAGTTTCTTTTTATTTTCTCAGGTCTGTCCTGCGGGCTGAGGCTCCTCCTACCCAAGCCTCTTTCCTTCCCTCCTCCCATCACCGGAGACCTGCAGAATGATCTGAAGGCTTCCCTCCCCACTCCTGCCCCCTCCCTTATCTGTCAGAGGTGTTACTTCCACTATGTCTCTGGTATTTGTAACTCTGCCTTGGCATTTGCTTCCTGAAGGACCCAACTGACATTCACTGAATAAGGTAAAACAACTTGTATTTCACCTCTGGCTTTTTATATAAACTCCTACTTCACGGAAGCCAGTTGAAGGGCCAGGGAAAACCATAGAGGAACCCAGAAACTTTGGGGGGGGGGTTGTTATTGCATTTGAGAGCCAGCAAATAGGTTTCCTTTTTTTTTTTTTTTTTGACTCAGTCTAACTACCTAATTTATAAAGCTACTAAGTGCCCTGAATTTACTTTGCATTTGAAATACTATCATGATTATCTGTTGGTCTCTTCGTAGCTGTATAACCAAAGAACTATCACATAGTAATCTGGGTTACTTTAAGCCAAATGACTCAAGCTTCAACTGGATTTCATATGGCAATATTTTAACCATAAATGTCATAAAGGAGTTTCATCATGGAAAGATTTATTAATCACGGTACTGCTGTTTTTAGACCTTGGTGGAAAGCAAAGCATCATCTGTGAATATTTTTTGCTGACTTTAGATCTCTCAGAAGTGTAGCAGCCACCACGCCCACCACAGAAGAAGAAAGGCAATGGATGGTTCATTTCTTACTTATGTTCCATTATGCAACCTCTCTCTATGGAAAACAAAGGGTCCACAGGGTTCAAGAAACTTTAAACACAATCATCAGTAACCACTGCTTTATATAATGGCAGCAGCCACTCTTGGTAATTCAAAGGCAACATACCAACTTGTTATGTTGGGTTGACCATTAACTCCAAGGGCAAAATTGCAGATCTGCTGGAATCTGCAGTTATCTGAGTTTTGATGATTATGAAAGGGTTGATTTGGATTTTGATAGTCTTTTTATTACCCAGAAAACCACACTGTCTGCTAAAACAGATTGAAAAAGAAAAGACAGGTAGGCATATATGATATTGTATTTCTAAAAGTACAATTAAGAAAACAGAGGTCTAAACAGAGAGTCAAGACACTTGACCACGTGAATCCTGTTTTGTTCAGGGAAAGTTATTTTGAACTGAAGAATGGTCTATATTGCAGATGTTAAAATGTGGCTTAATTTCTAAAATTTGCATATAGGTATACAAGCTAGTGGCTAGCATTTTTTCCCAAGACTAGATGGAAATAAAATCCATGGAATAAAAATCCTGTCTCTTTCTAGCTGTGTGATCTTGGACAAGGTAACCTCTCTGAACCTCTGTTTTCTCATGTATAAAAATGGTGACCCTGGTACCCAGCTAATGGAACTGCTGTGAGGATGTTGGGAGGACATATATGCTCAGAGTGAGCTTTAAACAAATGATTCCAGACATAAATGGTGGTAAGGATGATGGTGAAAAAAATGCAAAATATATATATGAAATGTTGGAAAAGTACTTGAAGTCTTATTTACAGTAACCATTTTGTTTCTTGAAACTATTTTTTAAAATGAAAAATACAAGAAACTCTAGCCCAGTCAAGTAATAATTGTTAAAAACTCTGAATCAGTGGGATTCATTTAATAAGGTGGATGGGGTATTCTGAGAAACTTTAAGATGGTCACTAAATTTATTTGAGTATTTACTGTAGGATTTGCTACGTAATTGTGATTGAAAATATGTTTCTCAACTATTTCAGAAGTAAATACAGTTAGTTCCATCCCCCCCGATCTCAAGTGTATTAATAAATCTACTCAGTAAGTGGTTTTTATTTCTTCTTTTTCTTTTTAATTCCGAGAAGAAAATTTGAAGATCATGTTGAAATAGAGCCAGATGGTCAGATCTGACTTTTCACATTAGGTGAATGCTCATAATTTTCTTTATCCTGAAACAACCACAAAAGCAGAAATCATGGTGAATGGCCTCCAAGAACATCAAATCCAGATAATCTCAGGGGTTTTATGTTCTGTCAAACATTTCATCAAATGGCATGAGAAACATATCTTTCATGTCCTTTTCATTTTTAAAAAGGCTGTATCCTTTATATTAGGGGAAAGTAGTTTTGATATGTGTTTTAAATTACTGCATATAATAACAGTCTCTAGAAATGTATCTTTCTTTTTTTAAGCCAATGCAAAGTTTTTTCTATAAGCATAGTCAATTCATTTAATTCTCTTTCAGATAAAACTTTAAAAATCTGAGATCACTCTCTTCCACCTTATATAAAACAAAGAAACCGTTATGATTTTAGGTATGCAAGAATTTTTCATCCTTTTCCACTGGATGGAATTTAAAAAAATTGATGAATAGGTTACATATAGTAGGTCAAGATGATAACTAATCTGATTTTTAAAAAAAGAAACATAGGCTTGTGCAGCAGAAGAATTGGGAAATGTGTTATCTAAATATGTCATGGGAAATATGGACTTTAATCTGTAACATATGTGGAGTTTAATCATTAAGCAATGAATTCCTCTTCTGAGGTCTGTATGGCGAGTATCAATGAATATAATATTTTTTGAGCTGAATGAAATGCCCAAGACCAATCTCTCAAGATTTAATTACCCACTTAAAAGTCCCCAGAGTTTTTGAAGGAAGCCCCAGGACCCATAGATCAAGCTCCTTGGTGGTTGCTCTGCATTGGAAGGTGAACCGACAGCAAGGGGTCTCCTCTATCTGGAATTTTGAAGTAGGTCATGCAGAACAGAGAGCCTGCCCCATGCCCAATCATCAGTGCCCTTGTAGATCCCACAAACCCAAGGGCCTGACCTCCCGATGGTGATGTGAATAATTGAATACAGTAACAACATTAACTTCCAATTAATGAGATTGGAGCTGAGAGAATAAGGTCACATGACAGGGAGACATGGAGGTGGAAGGTGGGTCCACCTTAGAAAGAATCTTCAGGAAAGGCTTTTCTAAGGAGATACCATCTGAGCTGAGACCAGATAGAAAGGAGGAGCCTCCCTGAAGGAACAGCAAGTACCATCTCCTGAGGTGAGGCAGAGCTTGGCAGGTGTGAGCAGGGGCGATGGGGCCAGTGTGGATGGAGGGCAGGGCCTGAGAGATGGAGTGACTAGCTGGACTGGGAGGCCATGCTTAGGACTTTGATGTTCTTGGAAGAGAACTCATGGGAAGCACTGAAGGATGGAAAGCTGGGTACTGACATAAGCTGATTTATTATTTTAAAAGCTTCCTCCATCAGCAATCCAACACGGTGGAATAGCTTCCAGTTAGGAAGTCTTATAGCCCAATCCATAGTTACGGTGATGGTGGTGTGAATCGTGGTGGGGGCAGTGAGGTGGCGGGCAATGAGCTGACATGACCGGCAGGTGAAGTCAAGGTGAGGTCAACGTGTGGGATGTGAGAAGGGAGGGTTTCGCCTCAGCAAACTGGCTGGTAAAGAGACCAATGAGTGAGATGCGGACTTTGGGTGAAGAAGGGGTTTTAAGGATGATGTTCAGGAGATTTATTTTGGAGATATTAATTTTGAGAAAACATTTGGACAACCAGTCCCAGATTTCCAGCAGGCAGATTAGATACTGGTCCATGATGCCTTATCCACAATTCGAGAATCAATAAACCTCCAAGAAATGGAAAAATTTTCATAACTCTTTTGACAGACTTGAACCAACATGAGGCAGCCCTGGTTTATTCCTCTGGCACCATTCATATATTCGAAGCAGAGATATTGATGTGTGTGATCACAGGGTGCACCCCCAGACTCCACTGGGGTGCAGCATGCCATGCACACCAGATTAGTTTTCTAAAATTCCCAAGGTTGAAACACATTTACCTCTCTCCCCTGCCCCCATGTGTTGCATGAGGACCTGTGGATTTCTGTAAAGTCTGGAAGTAAGTGGAAGGGGTAATTCTGGAGAGGCACACTGGGGACCTGGAATCCTCAAGGGAAAAGGAAAAGGGGGTAGATTTGGGCAAGTCATGATCACTCTCTGAAGTTTCAATGGGATTTTCAGCAAAAAGACCCTGACTTCTTGAAAACTCCAGTGTGCCCTGAAGACTTGTTGGGAGGATGTAGGATCTCCCTACAGGGCAGCATCCAGCCCTGGGAGGTGTCAGTTCTGCTCAGCCCCTAAACTCTAGTTTGGCAGGAGAAAGCATGCTTTCAGAGTCCACCATCCTGGTTTTAATGGTTCAGCACAGCCTTCTGACTAGGATTTTAGGGGATTGTTTTTATGCTATATGGTTATTAATTATAGCTTAGAAATTATTTTATGTATGAAGTGCTTTTTATTTATTAAGACCAGCATAAATTTTCCCATGACATTCAGGGTATAAAATGCCATGGTTCTGGGCTTCCCTGGTGGCGCAGTGGTTGAGAGTCTGCCTGCCAATGCAGGGGACATGGGTTCGTGCCCCGGTCCGGGAGGATCCCACGTGCCGCGGAGCGGCTGGGCCCGTGAGCCATGGCCGCTGAGCCTGCACGTCCGGAGCCTGTGCTCCGCAATGGGAAACGCCACAATAGTGAGAGGCCCGCGTACCGCAAAAAAAAAAAAAAAAAAAGCCATGGTTCTTTCTCTTTTTTTTTAAAGTTATCAAATTAAATTCAGCTTGAGCTCCCACTCACCAGCCTAGGGAAGAAATCCAGGATCTGTGATGTTTTGGGGGGGATCCTTCCTCCATCCTCTCCCCTAATTCCAGAGAGCCTAAGGGATTACTCAGTCAGGGAAAATGGGGATGTCCCTGTCTTCACATGTGAGTGACTGGCCGTCATTGCAATTGCTTCTGGCTCAGGCCCCCTGGTCCACCTGAGGCTGGCCAGCTCCCTATAAGCCATGTCCACCCCCTGAGCCCTCTGCTGCTGGGACCTGGCATTTGTAACTCCATGGGATTCACTCGTGTAGGTAGGACTTGGAGTTATCTGGCCTTCCCCATTTGTGGAATTTTTTTTTTTTTTTGGCGGTATGTGGACCTCTCACTGTTGTGGCCTCTCTTGTTGCAGAGCACAGGCTCTGGACGTGCAGGCTCAGCAGCCATGGTTCACGGGCCCAGCCACTCCACGGCATGTGGGATCTTCCCGGACTGGGGCACGAACCCGTGTCTCCTGCATCGGCAGGTGGACTCTCAACCACTGCACCACCAGGGAAGCCCCCCATTTGTGGAATATTGCCCTTCTCTGCAGCAGCATCTTGCCTGGGAGCAGGCCCTCCAATCTCTGACTATGAAAGCCCCTAGCTTCCCTCCACACCACCAACCTGGACAGTCCTCCAGTCCTCCTCATCCTCAAAGGTAGGAGAAAGGTGCACTTTGCTCCAGGTAAGGCTATAGCAGCGACATAAACACAAGATACCAGCAAGTTTTTCATACCCCTTAACAGACTAAACAGACCTAGAAAACAAACAACAACAAAAAATCTTGTGCTCACTTCAGTAGCACATATACTAAAATTGGAACAATACAGAGAAGATTAGGATGGCCCCTGTGCAAGGTTGACATGCAAATTTATGAAGCATTCCATACTTTTTTCTGACTTCAGACTATACTATAAAGCTACAGTAATCAAAACAGTTTGGTACTGGCACAAGAACAGAAATATAGATCAATGGTACAGGATAGAAAGCCCAGAGATAAATGCACTCACCTAGGGTCAACTAATCTATGACAAAGGAAGCAAGAATATACAATGGAAAAAAGACAGTCTCTTCAATAAGTGGTGCTGGGAAAACTGGACAGCTACATGTAAAATAATAAAATTAGTACACTCCTTAACACCATATACAAAAATAAACTCAAATGGATTAAAGACCTAAATGCAATACTGGATACTATAAAACTCTTAGAGAAAAACATAGGCACAACACTCTCTGACATAAATCTCAGCAATATCTTTTTTGATCCACCTCCTAGAGTAATGAAGATAAAACCAAAAATAAACAAGTGGGACCTAATTAAATGTAAAACCTTTTGCACAGCAAAGGAAACCATAAGCAAAACAAAAAGAAAACCAACAGAATGGGAGAAAATATTTGTAAACGAAGCAACCCACAAGGGATTAATCTCCAGAATACACAAACAGCTCATGAAGCTCAATATCAAAGAAACAAACAACCCAATCAAAAAATGGGCAGAAGATCTAAACAGACATTTCTCCAAAGAAGACATACAGATGGCCAAAAGGCACATGGAAAGATGCTCAACATCACTAATTATTAGAGAAATGCAAATCAAAACTACAATGAGGTATCACCTCACACCAGTCAGAATGACCATCATCGAAAAATCTACAAACAATAAATTCTTGAGAGGGTGTAGAGAGAAGGAAACCCTTCTACACTGTTGGTGGGAATGTAAATTGGTACAACCGGTATGGAGAACAGTATGGAGATTCCTTAAAAAAGCAAATATAGAACTACTATATCATCCAGCTATCCCACTGCTGGACATACATCCAGAGAAAACCATAATTCAAAAAGATACACGCACTCAAGTGTTCACTGCAGCACTGTTTACAATAGCCAAGACATGGAAGCAACTTAAATGTCCATCGACAGATGAATGGATAAAGAAGATGTGGTACATATGTACAATGGAATATTACTCAGCGATAAAAACAAATGAAATAATACCATTTGCAGCAACACGGGTGAACCTAGAGATTGTCATACTGATTGAAGTGAGTCAGACAGAGAAAGACAAATGTCATATGATATCATTTGTGCTTATATGTGGAATTAAAAAACATGGCACAAATGAACTGATTTACAAAACAGAAACAGAGTCACAGATGTAAAAAACAAACTTATGGTTACCAGGGGGAAAGGTGAGGAGGGATAAATTGGGAGATTGAGATTGACATATGCACTATATATAAAATAGATAACTAATAAGGACCTACCGTATAGCACAGGGAACTCTACTCAATACTCTGTAATGACCTATATGGGAAAAGAATCTTAAAAAGAGTGGATGTATGTATATGTATAAATGATTCACTTTGCTGTACACCTGAAACTAACACAACATTGTAAATCAGCTATGCACCAATAAAAATGTGAAAAAAATCCTACAAATATCTGTTCATTGCAATGTTTTCAGTGTATAAAACATAAGATGCTCTGTAGAATTACGATGCAAAGGGAAGGAGAGGAAAAGTTTTGAGGAAACTTTAGGCAGCTTTCCCTCCAGTTTTATCTCTCATGCTGGCTCTGTGTCCTGTATTTCTATAGTGACATAGCTGAGGTGTTAGAGTATGTGCAGATTGTGTCTTGTTTTCTTTCAATAATTTTGGATTGTCATGCTTCATTCTCAGGAAATATGTCTGAAAAGGAAGTGAGGATGCCAGCCTCATAGTTTACACCTAGAACAGGACAAACAAGCCTCTCTCTTCCCTCAGCCAGGCACACACGGTCTCAAAGAGACTTGTGGGCATAAAAGAAGGCTAAAAATAAAACAAGACTATAAACATCGTTTCATGGTGGCATCTGCAGGAACTGATTTTCTTAACCATTTCTCTCGACTGTTTCCCCTTTTTCACAGATTTTTGTAACTCTCTCATTAATGTCTAGCTATATTTCTAAATTTTTCCTTAGGAAAAACAGTTTGAAGTCAAAGACCTTGGTCAAAGGACATGAACTTTTTGGTTAGCATTTGTTCAGTACAACACTTTTCTCTGAAAATGATATATTATCATCTTAAAATTTGGAAAATACAAAAAAAAACCCCCCGTAAAACGAATAACATAAAAATCGTAAATATTCCGATAACCTAGAGAAAATTACTGTCAGTACTGTGACATCTATAATCCCATATGATTTTAACATGTGTTTCTGCTTCTTTTATTAATGTTACTTACTGTTAATTGTATTTTTCCATATCATTAAATATTATTTGAAAACGTGATTTAAAGGGCCTGATCTCCCTCACACATCATAACACATTGAGCAGTTTCCCTTTCGTTGGCTTTACTTGGCTGTTTCCCTCCTCTTTACTATCTCAAACACTATGGCCATCAAAACCCCAGGGTTGAATCTTGAAACCTCTACCAGCTCAGGGCCACCTCAGGGATGAGGACGTTGAAACCAGGAACCAGGACATGCGCAGAGGTCTCTTCAGGCTGCTGTCGGCACATCTGCATACTCCAGGCAACTGCCAGGAGGTGCCTCTCTGGGTGGATGTGCCTCCCCTGAGGGGACCGATCAGAGAACAGGGCCCCTTTCCTAGGGCTGGCGCAGCCTTGCAGATACATAATGGAGTAAGCAGAGTTGGGCTAGGTTTGGGCACCCACCTTCTTGGCCATGTGCATTTATTGCAGTCAACAACCTGGTCAACCTTACAGAGCTGTCATGCTACATGTGACTTTTTACCCAAAGTAAATGACAGAACTGCTTGGCAGATCCAAATGTGGTCAACCCCAGCTCTGCTGCTCCTTTAGCTCCTTCAAAATGCCTTCCTAATCAGGTCAAGAGGCTAGCATTCTGGGTGGGGTTTCTACATCTCTTGCTATGCAGTATTCACGGCCAGGCACTGATCAGAGTACATTTCATTTTTGAGAAAGCAGTCACCACAGGATTATCTAAATGTTCCATTCAGGCAACTGCGTGTATTGTCTGGCGTTCTAATTTACCCAAACTTTGTGATATTAAAAAGTCTTAAGTTATGGACTGCAATTAAAAAACAAATTACTGTGGTCTTTGGGATCCTTAGGAAATGTCTCCTCAGCCAGTTCAACCGGGCAAATTGTTAAAAACAACAAGAATCTTGAACATCATCAGATGTGAGGGGAACAGCTATAAGCCAATTACTTCAGGGATCGCTGCTGATTTTGACGTCCCACCAGGATGTCCTGGAATTTTGTCCTAACCTAGTCATAGATTTCCTTTCAAAACTTGGAAAGCAGCTTCCACCCAAAGGCAGACAGAGGATGGGAAAGTGACAGTGAAATGAGAACCAAAGAGTTCAAGTGTCTATTTTATGCCCTTTAACCAGTCCTTTCTGTTGTGTATTTTGGCATGTGATTTTTGGACATATTGACTCTATCTTTGCAAAATTGAAAGCTGATTCAAAGCCACGCACTCAGAAAGAGACTGAAAGGCAATTGTACTTTATTACCCCTCAATTTTTGCACAGAAATTTCATTGTAATAATTGTTCTAGACTGATGGATTCCCCATTGAAAACTGGGTTCAAAAAGTGGCTTTAATAGAAAATCGCCTGGATTATAAAACAGCGCCTAAAAAACACCCAGCAGACAGAAACAGAAGCACTCCTTCAGGTCTGGTGTGGTGTCTAGTGGACTTGCTCTGCACTCTTTTTTAACTTTCTATTTTGAAATAATCTCAGACGTAAAAGTTTCAAAATAGTACTAAGAATGTCTATATACCTTCACCCATATTCTCCAAATGTCAGCATTTGGAGAATATGGGTGAAGGTATATAGACATTCTCCCATTTTCTTTATTGTTCTGGTTCTCTCTTCAGAGTGTACTTTCTAAAAATAGGAAAGTTCTCATAGGTAACCATGGCACAAAGTCCAAATTAGGAAATTAGTATTAATACAATACTGTTATCTAATCTGCAGCCTTTATTCTATTTTTGCCTGCTGGACTCAACCTTACCCACACGAGGACCAGTCGACCACCAGAGCCTCTAATGTGATGTATTAAGAAAGACACATCATCGGACACAGCATAGTTTCTGTGACCTTCCTGCCAAAAATGCATAAACTTCATCTAATCTGGAGGAAACATCAAGCAAACCCAGAGGGAGGGGCATCCCAGAACATAACGGGACAGTCCTCTTCAAAAGTGCCAAGGTCACCAGTACCAAACAAGCAGGTAACCTCAACAGAGACCAAAGGGGAATTGTTCCAAACGCATAGCCCGGCAGCTTGGTGAGTCTGAGTTATTTGCAAGACTGGGCACCATGGGGCTTCTGGCTCCAAAATCAGAACAGAGCAACCCGGGGATAGTGCACAGCACAGAGCTGCTTCCTTCCCCTTTTCTACATCACAGCACACTGAGAACCATCACATTTGTACAGCATAGCAATCGGGAGATTTAGGGGTATTTATAGAGTGCCTGGTGAGATTTTCATCACGTGTTCCTTATGTTATATAACTATGATAAGAAAAATAAAATAGGACCCTTTTAGAAAAAATTTTAATCATGGAATTTGTATAAAACTTCCACATAAAATATTTCACAGTTTTTTCTCTCCCCTCCCCCACCTCACTTTTTAATGAGAAACTTGGACTTGCCCCTGTAATCTAACTTTAACTCTGTCAGGTTTTATGCTTGGTATGGCTTTATGAAATTCCCCTTCAGCCACAGACCCAGGTTTCTAGGGTCTGAAGCTTATACAATTTGAGAGGGAGGAAGAACAGAAAATTGCAAATGTAAGACCAGATACAAAATTAATATTTATTTAGAATGAGAAAAGAGTCATAACATATTACTGGAGACTTGGAGATATAGGTCCCTTTGCTTTACAATGATCAGAACCGCTTACGTAGGAAACGCCCTCCCAGCTCTCTGTGACCCCCAGTGACGCTGCCAGGACTCACAGGGCTGGTGAAAGTCAGACACCTTGGACCTTACCCAGCTTACCTACTCAATAATTCCACTTTCTTACAGTCATTGTAAATCAGAAAGTTTGTTCACTCAAGTAGATAATAAAAAAGAGCCATTTGTACATCATTCAGAAATGTACATCACTTGAACTGTTAGAGACCCAAAAGCTCCTACTTTTCCTGAATAGAAACATAAACTATTACAATTTCACACGATAATGAGCACAGATTTCTAATTCACTCGATTTCTATTTGTCAAACTTGGGCTTTGAAAGAGCGATGAAAATTTATTCTGCAAGTTGCACAAGCCTAGTAACAGCAGGCGTGTTGAACATGTAGTTTGGGCAAAAAGGGTACTTCAGCCACAAAGACATCAGTTTCTGATATACTAGAGGACAGGGCTTTGGGACTATGGTCTAGATTGTTGCTAGACAAGTGACCCTACAGGTATCCCCACTCCCATGTCCCAGAGGGCCCCCAGACCACAGCCTCTCCCTCAGCTGCCCCGTCTCTCTCTGCGGGGCACAGCTTCACTCCACAAGAGTAGATGGCAGGGCTTCCCTGGTGGCGCAGTGGTTGAGAGTCTGCCTGCCGATGCAGGGGATGCGGGTTCGTGCCCGGTGCGGGAAGATCCCACATGCCGCGGAGCAGCTGGGCCCGTGAGCCATGGCCGCTGAGCCTGCGCGTCTGGAGCCTGTGCTCCGCAACGGGAGGGGCCACAACAGTGAGAGGCCCGCGTACCGCAAAAAAAAAAAAAAAAAAAAAAAGAGTAGATGGCAGGAGGTGAGCATGGGCTTGGGTCCCGCAAGGATGCCACTCGTCATGGGGGACCGCGGGGCAAGCCTGCTTCCCTTCAGCTACTGTCCCAACAGCCCTATCCAGGCTGCCTTGGGATCAAATCCGACCTTCCATACTTCCAGCCCAGGGGGTAGAAATAGAACCGTTCCCATTGCACATGGGGTGGGATGCTCCGCTGCGGTAGACAGGGGGCTTTGTAATGACAGAAGATTAGGTCAAAAATCATAGATAATGTGCATGAAAGGGCTTTAAAAATGATCAAGTAAGGGCTTCCCTGGTGGTCCAGTGGTTAAGACTCTGTGCTTCCACAGCAAGAGGCATGGGTTCGATCCCTGGTCAGGGAACTAAGATCCGGTGTGCTACACGGCTCGGCCAAAAACAAGTAAATAAAGACTGTCTTATGAATGACTGAATTTTTTTAAAAGCTTATATAAAAAAATAAAATAAAATGATCAAGTAGCCTCAGCCGTTTTTGGCACAGAAACTCTAGGTAGAAATGCCCTTTGATGTAGAGAGAACAGCAGAGGAACGGCAGCGGAGTGAAAGAAGTAAGTAGCTTTACCACAGATTGCCAAACTGTCGGTGAAAGAAGGCATTTTCCAGCACTTGCCTTTCTTCCATTGCAGGCTGGTGTGAAGGACCGTCTGTGACTCAGGATAAGCGTCTGGGAACTTGGGCACATGCAGTTGTGAAGCCTGTTGCACCGTTTATAAAACCAGCTTCCCAAGAATTCCTACCTCCCAGTTGTTCTGAAGATCAGATCAAATGTGAGTTCTTTGTCAATGGCTGGGGAAGGTTTGTGTTTATTCTTCTTTTTATGTGATGGTAGAAACGTCTGGCATTTCAAGTTCACCTGTAAGAGGCCATCGGTAAACGCCACACATTTTTATTATTACAACCCAGTTAATTCCAGAAATAAACACGTAAGCCAGCTTCATCCCCCGAGGCGTTGAGGGAATACGGCTCTCTCCCACCTCTCCATTGGAGAGGTCGTTCTCTTCCAGATTTACCTGAGGATCAAAAACAGACGGAAAGGGGAAAATATCACAAAAATGTCACATAATGGCAGCCTTCAGCAACACGTAAGGCTGAGAAAAAATCTTTGCGTGGAGGATGGTTGAGCTCTTCGCAGATTCATGGCACATTTGTACCATGATTATTTTGTTTTATTTTATTTGCATACGCAAACATTTGATTTGTATTTAGCATTAACTGGGGGACTTTTCCTTTTTATTAACCTTCTTGGGTTTCCATCCGGCTCCTGCCCTGCAGCCCCCCCACAGGCCACAAGCCAAGATGGCTCCCCAATTTGCTGTTCCTAAGGCGGTGACTCCAAGCCTGGCTTTCCCGTCTCCCCACGTCAGCTAGGATTTATACGGCTTTCCTGCAGGGTTTCCTGCTCCATGCTGCTGCAGAGTGTTCTCTATAACTTGCCACAGTTGAATGGCCAAACCTCACATTTAAAATACTATAGATCCAAAAAGAGGAAAATAAATAATTTCCAATAATGGACAACTAAGACCCTGCGGCCAAGTCCACCTGTGATGCAGACCCATGGAAGGCAGCTGGGGTCTTTGCAGTGGGACCTGCAGAGAGCGTGATTTTGTCTAGGGTAGGTCTTTCTTCACCCTGCTTCTCAGGGTGAAGGAGACTTTGGGGGAGATTTTTGGTCAGAATCCTAAGGCCGACAAGCTCTAACACCATCCCAAGGGCACCCCTCTTGCTGAAGGTGCGGTGAAAGTACAGGAACGCCCCATTTTCATGACTCCTTTGTTCATACACGCTTGCCAATCAGCACCTAGACTGAAATCATAAACACAATTTTCCTCCCTCCCCTCAAAGTTTCAAGAATCTACCAGTAATTCAGCCAGATTTCCAATTGTCATGTTAGAGTAAACCAAACACGAACAGGGAACAAGCAGCATGTAAAAATGGAAATTTTAAAACACGGTTTCTTATGTTGAGTAAAAAGACGTGTTTTACCGACACATCCATCCACAAAGATAGAGATTAAAAAGGAAAATAGGCTTATTGTGAATCAAATATAAATTTTATCTAGATACATTAGGTAATTTCCTTCAAATTCTTAAAATCTGTTGATATGTATTTGTTTGATGTCTGTGATCTAATTTTTGACAGGAGTGTGGGTGTGTGTGCATTTGTAGAACTGGAAAAAATAGTATAGTCATTTTAAAGTAAACAGAATGAAATGATTTCTCCCCATTCAGTAATATTTTTTTTGCACTAGCCTTCCTGAAACCGTTTCCATCTGTGACTTTATCTTTAGAAGTTTTAATTATTTTTTTAATTTTGCCACTTGATTTTGACGAGGGCTGTTGGCGATGGGTTCAGGTGGCCGGGCCCTGGTTTAATCAATCGCGAGCGGCCTCCATAACCTTTGGTTTGAGAAGCAAATGGGAGGAGAACAGAAACTCAGTGGCACTCTCTCTTCTCTTTCAACCATATGTTCTTATTTAATAAATCCTCCCTCAAATAAAATAAGCCTGTAGTTATTGGTGGTCAGTTTCACATAATAGGAGCTACTACGGTTTCCCATTAAAAAACAAAAAATACAAGGCTGCAATAAAACAAACCGTGAATCACTTTATTGGGTATGAAGTAATAAACCAGTGGTTATAATGATAACTCCTGTGATGTGTCTTACAGGAAAACGACCTTGATTACTCCATTTGGTTTGGGGTGGAACTTCTTAGCTTAGTGGCACAGAAAACCAATATGCGATCGGATTCCGCTTCTCTGCTCCATGTTCTTATAGCAACTAGAAGGTTTCACTCTCAGCAATGATCACAGCCGTAACTGAGTGTATAATGTGTTGTTTAATATCTCAGTCTTCCATAAAACTCTACCTATGGGCAAGCACTATTCAGTTTCAGCAGCTGAATTACTGCATGTGAGCCTGAGTGATTAGCGTCCGTTATAGAAGCAAGGCAAAAACAATGGAAAGAAAGCAGAGGAGAGAAGGAATAAAGGAAAAGATAAAGAGAGAAAAGCAAGTGGGGGAAAAAAACGAAAGAAAGGAGAGACAGAGACCAAGAAAGAAAAACAAAGAAGAAAAGAGAAAAAAGAAAGGAGAGAACAAAAAAAGAGAAAGACAAAAGAGCAAAGGAAAGAAGGCTCTGAATTATAGGAAACCTACCATCCTGAGATTCTGCCAAGCTCCTTAAGTTTACTTTTCAGAATACCCATATCAAATAGGTATTTCTAACTTCACTTATCTTTTTAAGGCAAGTAGACCACAGCACTAGTAAAGCATTTCCAAAACTTGTTTCCAGAACGCCCTGTGCTGCACCTTGCCGCCAGCATGAAACACCGTATTCTTCCCCAGCTCTTCAATATGCAGAGGCAGTAAAGAAAGCAAAGGTATTTCAACCATAAAGTGTTGCTGAGTGTTGAGTGTCGGGGCCACGCCCCATCTCTGTGGGTTCACATGGCTGGGAACCCATGGAGTGACATGGCCCGCGGATCAGAGATGAAGACAGAACATCATTACCCCTGGAAGGAACCATATTTTGCCGCCGGCCTGAGAACTGTTGTTGGACGTGCGTTCCAGTCCCCGGGAAGTGATATTGAACGGCCGGGGAATTTCTCTTAAAGACGCAATAATTCACGGCCTGATATTAACCAGACCTATGACATACAGCGCTGCCACATCATCTTCTCATTTCACTGGCCTTAACTGTGCCGAACGTTTCCAGTGCAGCAGGGGTGTTGGGTGAAATACGACTTTCTGATTGAATGAGTGCCTGCAAGCCTCTGTGATAAACACCAGCTCAAGCACACTGTGTCTTCTAAGGGGACGACAAGTACCAGAGCCTCCAGATGAGTTAGCAGCATACACGCCTTTGTTTGCAACTCCCTCCCCACACCCACTTTCCCAACCAAATTATGTCCACTTATTTTTCATCACATCTGACTGTGACCAATCATTTTTGTATGGTGAACATCAGTGTTTTTGCCTGCCTTGCGTCGTGCTGAATTTTCTCAGTCTCTTCACTTTCAGACGCCACCGAGCTGCATTTCACTTTAGGGCAATTTTATAGAAGGGAAGTTTTAAAGGAACATTTACTGTGTGGCGGGATTGATATAAACCCAGTGGCATGGAATAGTTAAAGTCTATCCACCTTATCGCCGTGGCTCCCCCCAACATTTTTATTACCTTTGTTGGGTTCCTATGGCTAACATATTTCATTTTCTCCCAGTGTATTTTTCCAGCACTAAAGCTCTGCTTTTTTTAGCTCTACCTAGAAAATTTTCAGTTACATCATTTGCACAACTATGTTGATGTTAACATTGAAAAACCTCTTTGCTTGCGGTTGTATATTTTATTTGGCTAAAAATGGCTCATGTCTAATACATTACATGTCCTTTGGTGATACTCTGTAAGCGAGAAATTCCAAAACTCACAAATACCGAATAGCCCAAAGTTCCAAGGCGGTGCATGAACGCTAAACATGCAATAGATCTCCTCCTTTTCCAAACAGAAAGAGATTTCTCTCTGATTTGTTTGATAAATTTGACCCAAGATTTCCATTTGGAGTTATTGGAGTTCCTACTGTTTTTCTGCGTGTTGGTGGGCCGAGGCCTAATCACCCCAAAGCCCCACGGAGGCCATAAATTACAGCGATGAGGCGAAGCTTTGTGCTCCTTGGGCTGCAGGAGAAGGGCCATTTTGCTGCAGCCTATTTTGACAGGCATGAATTTAATTCATTGTTTTATGACAGACGGGAAAAGTGTACATGCTCATAGTACTGATTTATGGTCATTTGGGTCTGGAGGATTCTATAATTTGCAACTAATGTGAAAACAGATGGATAGGCAGACACCAAAGGTTAGGCTGACCCCTGGGTTCTCTCCCCTGGTTACAAATGGCGTCCATATGCGTCCAATCTCTCTGGGTGAGGTCTATGCCGGTCGGCCAGACTCTGTAGAGCTGCTGCACTGCTCTTTTCTTTCCTGAGTAAGTCGGTGAAAGCCAAATTCGGGGAACATTTCTAACCTTGATATTTCAGGAGTCATTCTGTGTCTTCTGCATGTGTAGGACTCTTTCTTTTCTTTCTTTTTAAATTAAAAAGCTCTTTTCTAAGGTTTCTGTAATATCTTCCTTATTAGCCAAACAGGTAATACCATATAGAGGCATTGTTGGATGTTTTCATTTCAATTGACAAATTTGTTTTAATAGAATGATTGATTGAAAATCATCAGTTGGGGAATTTCGAAGGAAATGCCTCAAGTTGGGGACGAGCAAGTATTTTTGTGAGAAACGTGTTTTACATAAACGAATTTCTACTTTACAAATCAGTTTGCATTTTTAGAAAATAAATGGGTTATCAAGTAAAGTTACTTGGTTGATGCTAAAAGTATTTAATATATTTTTGACTATTAAATGACTTCACCAAAGAGGTAACAACAATGATCACATCTCTTTTTGAAGAAAGAAGGGAATTTTAGGTCTAGTAGATTTTAGTTGAACTGGTACTTGTCAAAATATAATGTTAAGGAATTATATTTTTTGTTATTGATTATCATGTTCAATTATTACAACATTATTATTAACTTCATAACATTTCAATATTAAACCTAAACAGGTCATTCATTTTAGTTCAGAAAAAGTTGTGTTTAATTCTACTTCATTTTGAAAAGTGGAAATATAGATTGCTGCTCCCTAAATAAGACTATGAAATCCAGATATAATTAAGGGCTATTTTAGTCTTGACCAAACCAGCAATTTGACAATGAAAGTCAAAAGACATGGTGTTTTACAATGTTAAAATATTGCTTTATTTTTTATTTCATTTTGAAATTACATGTTAACCAGTCTAATGGCTACACTGGAGGCTTAACCAACACAAAATGATCTGTGTTGTTCCAATCAGTAGAATATTTGTAACTTCACATGGTACTGTGACGACAGCAGCATTTAAACTCATTTGACACTTCAGCCTTTGCACACGTACCCCGGGAAGGGAAAATTTTAAGTGACTGGTAACTAATTTTAATTGGCATCTAGAAAAAAAAAAAAACAAGCACACCAGACAAGTGTCTTCTTAAGGCTGTGGTCTACTCAACCATAAGCTCCTTTTTAACTGCAGAAAGAAATCCATGTGCATGTATTTTTTCATGCTTCCCTTCCTGAAGCAGTAGGCTGGAGAGGCCATTTTCTCATTTTGGACAAGGGCTGCCACCGTCTTATTGCTGGGTCACTTGGGGGTGGCTTCGTCGGAAGATACTAAGAACAGTCACGTGAAAACCGGAGAAATGACAAAGGACAATATCTGACCTTACAGACGTGGCCCAAATTTTAATTTTGTTGAGGGTTCAGACTGTTGATGTAAGAACAGGCTTATTCGCAGTATCACTTGACATCACAACAGGTACCAGAGACTTCCTTTTATCATGCACTTTTTGGAATAGTTACGGTGAATTTTATTTATCTATCCAGGTCAGTTGCCTGGAAAGGGCCATATCTGGACCCATGGGCACTGGGAAGGTAAGGAGGCGGTGACTGGCCACCCCGTGGAGGCATCACCCAGCCCCGCTCTCAGCCTTCCCACTCACACCTGTCCTTGCCTGAACCTCCCTTTCCTTCCTCTTCCAGAACTCTGCCTTCTCCCCAGCCTCTGCGTGTCCTCAGCAGTGTCTGGGGCTGGGGCTGGCTGGCGGGCAAGAGCTCAGGACCCCTGCTTTTGTGCAGGGCTCTGTCACCTTGGCATCAAGAACTCTCCTGGCTCTTCCCCCAGTTCCCTGTGCCTCTCTCTCCCAAGCATCATGCCGTCAAGTGGTTGGTTATTCAGACCTTTCTCCTTTTCCTGGGAACCTGATTCGATTATATTAACTTTTAAAATTCCATTACCTACTTCAGTGCCTGGAACATAGGAATTGTTCAATAAAAATTAGTTGAAAGTTGAATATGTGAAAGAAAATTGCTCCTTACATCAACTATATAATGATAGACGGCAGTCAGGATGCCGTAGATCATGCAGTAACTTAGAAGTAAATCTATAACATATACATAGTTATAAAATGATTTCAGAGAAGTAAAAACTAGAGGTGAGGAGACAATTCTTCGAATTAAATTTAAAAATTTTAACTATCGCTTCCATTTTTTGATGGCTCAAATAATAGATACATACATCCTTTGGGGCAACATTTCTAATAATTCACACAAAGTAAAAGCCAACTTCCCTGCTTCCTCTTCTGCCCACTTTCTGGCTCTGAAGGTACGAACGTTCACAGTTTATAAATAATCTCTCATGCTTTCTTCTTTCTATTTACAAAAACGTATATGGTATATAGAGGTAAACCATTCTATCTTGGTTTGTGTGTTTTTATTTTTAACAGAATAAGTAGCTAACACTTGCAATGTGCCTGAGATTTTTCTAAGCACTTAACATGGTTTATTCACCGGATGATCAGAACAACCCTAGGCGATAGGTACTGTCGTGGCACCAGTCTTAGAAACGTGAAGACCAAGATCAGGGAGGTTAAACCATCTGCCCAGGGCGGTGACTGATGCACAGAGGACAGGAACGTAGGCAGCCTGAGTCCGGAGCCTGCACTCTAACCTCTGTGCTCTGCTACATTGAAAATGAGAACAAACCCAATAGACCACTTTGTAACATTTATTTTTCACTTCATGATATGTCTTAGATATTTTTCCATGTCCTTACACATAGATATAACTTATTTTTAAAATAACAAGCTAGTGTTCCATAGCATCGATGTATGCTAACTTATTTTGCCATTCCTGCCTCCATGGCTATTTAGGTTGATTCCAGTCTTTTATTATTAGAAATTTACAACAAATATTCTTGTATACTCTTTGTGTGTATGTGGCAGTATCTCTGATTGATATACCTAAAAACAAAATGTTGGGACAAGGGGAATGTATATGACATTTTAAGAGATGCTGCTAAATTTCGATCCAGAAAGACTTTGCCAGCATTTCTACCAACCAACCTTATTTATTATCTTTTTTTGAAAAGAGTGTGAAAGATCCAAAAGAAATAGTTGATAGCTTTAATTTGCATTGCCCTAGTTATATCCGGATTTATTTTTACCATTTGTCTATTGATTTATAGAGGTTCTAGATGTATTCTGGACACTAATTCTATACATGTGACATATGTTAACATATTTTCTCATTCTGTTACCTGCCCTTAACCCTTGTTGACTCCTATTGTTCCATTGTTTTAATTAAATTAATTAATTAATTATTTTAGCCGCGCCATGCAGCATACAGGATCTTAGTTCCCCGACCAGGGATCAAACCCGTGCCCCCTGCAGTGGAAGTGTGGAATCCAAACCACTGGACCACCAGGGAATTCCCCCCATTGTATTAAAGGTTTATGGGAACATATCTTTTCTGTGTTTTTTATACTGCTTAAGGAATTCTTTTCTACCGGTTTTCATTTGACATTTATTATAACATAATTGCCTTGAGATTTGTTTTATTTGCTTGCTTATTTACATATAGGTGTTATTCTAGAATTTATTAATGTTTATAGTGTAGGTATACTATACCATATACTACTCAATTTCCCAATACTATTTATTGAATAATTCTTTTGCCCATCACTGATCTGAAATACTACTTTACCATAAGTCTAATAAACATTACTTTTATTCTGATAATCGTACGTAGTAAAATTAGCACATGAAAAATACAGATTTTTCAGTAATCACAGTAACCTATTGTGGAGTATTTAGATGATTTCTCCCCATCCACAGTATTACTTTGTATGACTGTTTTACCCAGTCACTTCTTACCACGTAATAAGCATTTTAATATATCATTAACTTAGTAATTAAAACAACAATGGAATACTATGTCTGATACCAAATTAGCATAGACTGCTAAAATCACAATACTTAGAGGTGGTGAAATTACAGCTTGATTGGGCTCTACATTGCTGCTGGTAGCAAGTTTTTTATGCAAATGCTTTGGAAAAAACTGATAAAATAAGTGAAGAGTATTACAGTGTTTATATGTCCTGATCTAATAGCTCAGTTTCAAGATATGTATCCAAAGGGAATAACCGGAGATGGAATCAAAGGTTAATATATAATCTGTTGCCGGTGTTTTTATAAGACTAAAGAGCATGGAAACCCTAAAATGTCCAACAAGGATGATGGTTGGATAAACCTGGCACATTCCGGGGATGAGGTACATTTGACTTGGTGCAGTGAGTGCTGCGGGCCTGACTGGGCAGCCACCGGTATTCTCTGCCATGTGCT
Source organism: Aethalodelphis obliquidens (assembly GCF_003676395.1). NCBI lineage: Eukaryota > Metazoa > Chordata > Mammalia > Artiodactyla > Delphinidae > Aethalodelphis > Aethalodelphis obliquidens. The sequence goes on from NW_020837962.1 coordinate 17,697,753, forward strand.
TTCAGCTCCCACCTCTCTGGCATGGTGGAGGCTCACACTGGCTGGAGCCCTTGTGTTTGGGTGGGGCCCTGGCTGCCTGCCGATGAGCCATGAGCACAAGTGACGTGCCGGAACATTTAATTGCCAAAAGGAAACACTCCAGGGTTAGCAATGATACCAACAATATTTGAAACAACATGGCTGAGTGATGACAATGAGAGAACTCCTGCTAATGAGGAATGGAAATATCAATTAGAGAGACACAGGCATGTTTTAAAAGTCACTAAACAATAGCTCTTAGCCATTGATTAATACAGACGAGAAAAGGCTCACAAAATAGCCACTATGGAGAACAGTATGGAGGTTCATTAAAAAACTAAAAGTAGAACTGCCATAAGACTCAGCAATCCCACTACTGGGCATATACCCTGAGAAAACCATAATTCAAAAAGATACATGTAGCACAATGTTCATTGCAGCACTATTTACAATAGCCAGGACATGGAAGCAACCTAAATGTCCATCGACAGATGAATGGATAAAGAAGATGTGGCACATATATACAATGGAATATTACTCAGCCATAAAAAGAAACGAAATTGAGTTATTGTAGTGAGGTGAATGGACCTAGAGTCTGTCATACAGAGTGAAGTAAGTCAGAAAGAGAAAAACAAATACCGTATGCTAACACATATATATGGAATCTAAAAAATAAAAATGGTTCTGACGAACCTAAGGACAGGACAGGAATAAAGACGCAGACGTAGAGAATGGACTTGAGGACACGGGGAGGAAGAAGGGTAAGCTGGGACGAAGTGAGACAGTGACATGGACATACATACACTACCAAATGTAAAACAGATAGCTAGTGGGAAGCAGCTGCATAGCACAGGGAGATCAGCTTCGTGCTTTGTGACCACCTAGAGGGGTGGGATAGGGAGGGTGGGAGGGAGGCTCAAGAGGGAGGGGATATGAGGATATATGTATATGTATAGCTGATTGTTATACAGCAGAAACTAACACACCATTGTAAAGCAATTATACTTCAGTAAAGATGTTAAAAAATACATAGTAACTGGAAAAATAGAGCTAAAAACCTGTTATCCACATATGAAGTCAATTTTGTATGTGTGTGTGTGTTGTGTGTGTGTGTGTAGAAAATAATGTAACAAATACTGAAGAAAAAAAAAACACCAAAACGTTAAGTTTTTTACCTTTGGATATTGTGCTTATTGAGTTTAATTTTCTTATATTTATTTATGTATTTTCTAAAGCAAATGCATACTGTTTTATTATTATAAAGCCTGCTTTTTAGGTCTTGTAAGCATACTTTTAATGGTTATATAATATTTCAATATATGAATAAATATAATAAATTTAGCCTCTTCTTATTGAATGTAAGTTATAGTTTTCCACTATTTCCATAAGACAGTGATTATCATCGTGTGTAATTTTTACCTAGCAGTTCAACTATTCCCAAAGGATTGAGAGTAAAATTAATTACATTTACTTACATTAAACACCTTTTCACTGCAAGACTTCTCAGGGCATTTACTATGCTAATGATCATTGTGGAGCCCAACATTAATTGGCCCTAGACTTATGTGTTCTAAGGAAACACTATATCAAAATACAATTTTTAGCGTGGCTTTTTTTTTTAGTACCCTGTTGTCTTTTCAGAAGCAGGAAGGGCTAAGATTACAATCATCCCATCTTCACACCACTCAACAATAGCTATGGCTTTATTGTATGGTAACCTTCATTAGTACAGATAATGTAATTTGGTAATCAAGGGTAGTGGCTTTGAAATAACAAGAGCCTTGAATTTAAATCCCAGCTCTGCCATTTAGGAGCTAAGGGACTTTGGGAAATTCTTGTATGTTCTCTGAGACTTAAGGTCCCTATTGGTGAACTTGGGGTCATTCTAGTATCTACATCGTAGAACTGTTGCGAGGATTAATTGAAACATACGACAAGTTTAGCACAGTGCCTGGCCCAGAGCATGAGCTCAGTGAGTGATAGCCTATATCATTACTGTTTGTTTTGTTTGTTTTTAACTGTTTAAAGGTCCATTTCTATAAAATGTTGTTTAGAGAAATTGGAAGTAGGAAAATAGTAGGGCTAAGGAGTACAGAACAAGTTGATTTTAATCAAAGAACAGATTATTTAGGGGCAAATACCCTCTGTATCGTTTTCTTGTCTTTTTTTGGTGAATTCATCTGACTTCTTTCCCAATATCGTGCTCATGTTACTGCCTTCAAAGTGTCCTCATCTCCACTCTTTCCCTCTGACAGCAGCCCTACATCTTCACTCCAAATAGAAGCTGGAAGTCAGTGACGACTGATATTCTGTCTGCACTTATCTACACGAGCAGAGGGAGCCGCTGGCCCAGCTGGTTCCCAGGACTTCACATTTCCACAAACCGCCAGCTCAGCCCAAACGAGCAATTTCTGTTCCAATCAAAATCCACAAGACAGTTAGGATCTAGAACCCCAAGGGAAGTTTCACCATTTCTAAGTATGAAATAGAGCTTCTCTGACGCAGGCTATGACTACCCTGCTGAAAGTGTGGGAAAGGAAATGATCTTTTGAAAGCTGGAACAAACCAGAAAGGCAACGTCTCTTCTGGCCTTTCCTGGGGATTTTTGAGGCATTTCCCCAAAGATCGCTGGTTAGCTACCTAACGTTCTAAGAGTCGTTCATGGTGCCAGAGAAGGAAATGTACCTACGATTGTTCACTGGGGTAATATTTAAGTCAAGGCTAGATTTCAAGCTCAATTTACACACATTTTGAATTTTTTTAAGAAGAAAATTTTGCTTGTAAAAATGCTGCTTTTCTTACAGAGAGATCCATAAACATGCTTTGGCAACTTTCAGAAAGGGTTAAGAGTTGGCTTATATTTCTAAATGTAGCTAAGCAAATCTACCCATTTTAGATCTATTTAACTGCTCCTTACCACGCACTGAGATTCTCCATAATTTCCTGTTATTCTTTCTCATATCGGCAGACCTTGGTCTAGCGTGCTTTTCTTTATTGCACTTTGCAAATGTCGCGTTTCTGACACATTGAAGGTCTGTGGCAGGCCTGCCTTGAGCAAAGCTATTGGCGCCATTTTTCCAACAGCACCTGTTCACTTCGTGTCTCTGTGCCACATTCTGGTAATTCTTGCAATATTTCAAACTTTTTCATTATTATTATATTTTCTATTGTGATCTGAGATTAGTGAGCCTTGATGGTACTATTGCAAAACGATTACAACTCACTGAAGGCTCAGATGATGGTTAGCATTTTTTAGCGATAAAGTACTTTTAAATTAAGGTATGTATAATGTTTTTCTAGACATAATGCTATTGCACATTTAATAGTCTACAGTAGAGCTTCCCTGGTGGTGCAGTGGTTAAGAATCCGCCTGCCAATGCAGGGGACATGGGTTCGAACCCTGGTCTGGGAAGATCCCACATGCCGCGGAACAACTAAGCCCGTGAACCACAACTACTGAGCTCTAGAGCCTGTGAGCCACAACTAATGAGCCCACGTGCCACAACTACTGAAGCCCGCACACCTAGAGCCTGTGCTGTGCAACAAGAGAAGCCACTGCAATGAGAAACCCGCACACTGCAACAAAGAGTACCCCCTGCTTGCCACAGCTAGAGAAAGCCCGCGTGCAGCAACAAAGACCCAATGCAGCCAAAAATAAATAAATTAATTAAAGAAAATAGTCTACAGTATAGTGTAGACTTTTATATGCACTGGGAAACCAAAACATTCGTATGACTCCATTTATTGCAATATTCACTTTATTGTGGTGGTCTGGAATGGAACCTGCAATAGATCTGGGATATGCCTGCATTTTGGCATCATCTGAATCCCACTCCCCCAAAAAGTACCCCACTAAATGCAAAATGTGAGTGAATGGCCCTGGAAATTTTATAAACTGTATGCACAGCAATCAGAAGTTTAACAAGTAGACAATTCTGAAGGCAGATATTATTTAAGGGAATGAGGAACAACGTAAGGATAACTGACTCTTGTGGAGAGCTGATTTGTTAACACGTTTCTCAGGATCCTCTGGTGACGTCTCCTTGATACTTTCTCACTGGAGGGAAATTCAGAATCTCAAGGTCCACACGCAGACAGTGGAACATTTACGAGAAGGTCAGTTGGGCAGTAGCAGCTGGGGTGTGTCAGAGTATAGAGAGTTATTTTGTGTGTGGTAGAATACACATAACATAAAATTAACCTCTTTAGCCATTTTGAAGTATAGAGTTCAGTGATACCAAGTACATTCACATTGCTGGGCTGCTGTCAACCACCGTCTGTCTCCAGAACGTTTTCATCACCCCAAACTGAAAGTCGGTACCCATTAAACAATAACTCCGCTTCCCCTCCTTCCCCAGCTCCTGAAAATCACCATTCCACTTCTGTTTCTAAGAATTTAACTCTTCTAGGTACCTCAAATAAGTGGTACAAATATCATAGAATATTGATATTTGTCCTTTTGTGTCTGGTGTATTTCACTTGTCACATGTTTTCAAGGTTCATCCGTGCTGTAGCTGTATAAAAATGTCCTTCCTTTTTAAGGCTGAATTATTATATATACACACACACATCACATTTTGTTTATCCATTCATAGATCAGTGGACACTTAGCTTGTTTTCACATTTGGCTACCGTGAATAATGTTGCTGTGAATCTGATGCACAAAAATATTTTGAGTGCCTGCTTTCAATCCTTTTGTGTCTGTACCAAGATTCAGAATTGCTAGATCATACGGTAATTCTATTTAATTTTTTAAGGCCCCACCGTACTGTTTTCCACTGCAAGGGCACCATTTTACATTCCCACTAGCAAAGCACAAGGGTTGTTTTATTTTTTTTTTAATAATAATCATCCTAGTAGCCGTGAAGTGGTATCTTATTGTGGTTTTAATTTACATTTCCCTAATGATTAGCGATACTGAGCATCTTTTTATGTGCTTATTGGCCAGGTGTATATCTTCTTTGGAGATATATCTATTCAAGTCCTTTACCCATGTTTTAGTTGGGTTGTTTATTTTGTTTTTGTTGTTGTGGTCCTTGTTGAATTAGGAAAATTTAGATTTATAGCTCAGTTATGATGAATTTTAATTGTAATCTCAAAAACTGTAAAAAAAATAACAGAAATATTGTAATGGGCCATATTTTACTTCATTGTTGAAATGATTGTTGAATATGAAACATTTTTGGTCAGTGAAGGGAGATTTATTTTTCGTGTAACTCATTCCATATGAATCGTGTATTCTATATTATTGGAATGCTCCCTTTCCACAGGTGTTTCTTTTGGACTTCACAATCAGAGAACAAAGTCAAGGAAAGTGTTTTCCTGGCTTCTGTTTGCTCATTTCTCCTTGCTGTGACACAGCAGTGTTACCAGCAACAGGACCTACTCTGTTCTGGAAACACTCCTGCCAGTCCAGCTGGGATGTGATGGACCGTAAACCACACAGGCCTCTCCTTGCCCTGCTGAATTCTGTCACTGTGCCCTGGACTGACCACTTGCTCTGTGGGCCTTGGATGTATGTCCTCCCTCTTGGAGCCTCCTTTCCTCACATGCAAAGTGTATCTGACATCACCTCTCAGGGTTGGGTGGGGACAACACCAGGCCTCCCTCGGCAGCCCCTACAAATGCAGGGACCCACCCTCACCACCACCTCCATAAAAGGGAAAACGCAGCCCCTGCCCTGGCTCTGCCTGGCCCAGGCCCTGCCCACAGCATGGGCAACCTCCCTGAAACATTTCAACAAACACGAATGCAGCACTTCCCCTGCTTCGGGCGCCGTCCTTGGCATTTTGTACACCCTAAGTCATTTAATTCTTGTAATAATCCTGTGCTTCCTATTATCATCCACATTTTACAGATGTGGAAACTGAGGCACAGAGAAGGTAAGAGAATTGCCTGGGGTCACACAGCCAGTAGGTGGGAGGAGCTAGAAACTCCAGATTGCATGAATTGTTTTTTTTTTTTGCGGTACGCGGGCCTCTCACTGTTGTGGCCTCTCCCGTTGCGGAGCACAGGCTCCGGACGTGCAGGCTCAGCGGCCATGGCTCACGGGCCCAGCCGCTCTGCAGCATGTGGGATCTTCCCGGACCGGGGCACGAACCCATGTCCCCTGCATCGGCAGGCGGACTCTCAACCACTGCGCCACTAGGGAAGCCCCGTGAATTCTTAACTGTGGCTGCAGGCAGTCTTTGGGATTTGCTTGGCCCCGAGGGCTCCGGGTTCAGATCCTCCTCCCTTCCAGTCTCGATATCTGCCACTCAGCCCCAACTTTAATGCAAGTCATCAGGAGGAATTACTGTAACTTTGGAGTCTTTTTATCTAAGAATGTAGTTTTAGGCTCAAAGAGAAAACCTGGTAATAAGGATATTATTCGGTCCATCTCTCAGCTTCATCCAACTTACTGTCATCTCTCTTTCTCATATTCTTGACTGATGGACTGATACACAATCGAGGAGTTGCTGAATTGAAGGGAAATGAGATCAGGGTCGAATTAATCTTGCAGTCGATGGCTACATCCTCTTTCTTCCTGTGAATTGAGACTCACAAAGATAAACCATGAAGATGACCAGATGTGGCTACAGGCCGGGACCAAAATGTTCAAATGAATTCCGACTTCTCTTGTTTCTAGAGAGAAATAAGTTAAAAAGAGGTAAAGAGGAGAAACATTTGTGACTAATACAGTCATTCCAACCTTTGGTCAGGATTTAGAATATTAATATGTGGCAGTATTATGACTGAAAATCCTCTGCTAATTCATCGCGTCTTGTATTTAAGGTTCCCTAAAATCATTCAGTCCAACGCCACACCATGTTTTCTCGGAATTTCCTGTACTGAAGATCTTCAGAAGATGCTACCATTCTGAATTTCTCAGACCACCAAGGGAGTTCAATTCTTCCTCTCAACCCTCAACCTCTAACTGAATCTCCAAGCAGGCTCCCAGCTCAGCTCTGGACAGGCAACATCCATCCTTTGTTGAGAGAGGAAAAAAGTGAGCAGTTTCTGATCGATGGTAAAAACTGGCTCGGGGAATAAGGGCCACCTGAGGGACCAGCTGTGAAAAAGACAGAGAAGGAATCTGGGTGAAAGAAAATGTCCAGCGGGTACAGGTGGGAAGGAAGGAGAGCAGGGGTAGACAGATGCAGCAATGAATTACAGGATGACTAACCAGCCACTCCACGAAGCATTACCTCCAAGGTAAGTGCTATCAGTGCTGGCCTTAAACCAGTGAAGCAACTGAAGCACCGGGGAACCGGGTTGCATGATCGCTCAGCAGGTGGCAGAGACAGAAGGTAAAGAAAGGGCTCTTTGACACCTCATGTCCAGGATGAGTCCCCACACTACTGTTTTCAGTGTCCTTCTGGATGTGGGAGCTGATTCTCCCGGATGGTAACACAGAGGAGGGGCTTAGACTGGGGAGAAGGTACCGCACAGGTATTATTATTTGAAGATGACACTACTGAATTTTTAGAAATACTGAAAAACCAGTTAAAATTTTAGAACTAATACCCAAATCAGGCAATGTTGTTAAATATAAAAACGAATACACCAAAATTGTAACTTTCCGACACAAGCAATAAGTTATTTGAAAACATGAGAAAATATACGTGTCACATGAGCAAAAAGAAAAAGGCCAACCCCCCGCCCCCCCAAAGAAAAACAGAGGAATGACTTTGAGGATAAATGTGCCAAAGCATCACATATGTACCACAAGAATTAACTGAAGATCATAAAATCTTAGAATTGGGAAGACGCACCGTGTGGTACGAGGTTGGTGGGTTATGGCACAATGTCAGTCTTTCCCAAAAGATTGCATCAGCTTAATACCCTTCATCAAAATCTTGATGGAATTTCCTTGGAAAGGGTAAAAGAGATTTTTCTGGAAAGATAGCCAGGCAAAAATATCCAGGATTTTTACAAAAGCAGAGGAAGAGGACCATGGGGCATTGCTCCTGCTGGCGGCTAGAGACTGTAACGGTAGCTACGGCTTGTAACTAACCTTGTAAGCAACCTTTGTAACGAATCCCTGTAAACACTCTGCCCTGTCTGTCCTGAGCTGTCAACAGTTCCCTGCATCCAACAACCTCATGCAAAAAGGACCACAACTATCCCCTTTTGGCAGAAGCCAGATGGTTTTTAGTGCTTCTTCACAAAGTCGTACAACTAATGGCAGGTATTTTTACAGCACCATGCAATTTTTTGAGTACACACCTGCTTACCTGCTATGCTGTGAGCTACAAAAAGCCAAACCAGGTAGCAGTGATGCAAAATCAATGATGGGCCAATGGACCCGAAATGGGTGCCCTGGACTGAGCATGTACTAGAAGGAAACACCACTTATCATGGAATATGATATTCTTCAAAAATTGGTGCTGAACAGTTACCTATTTTGGAAAAAGAAAACAAAACAATCTCACATTATGCGACCTACTAAAGTAAATTCCTGGATTAAGGAACTAAATGGAAAAAATAAGACTTTTTATTTTACTTTTTTACAATACAGAAAAATACGTGAAAGTCCATACGTTCTCATGTTGGAGAAGAGCTTTCTATATACGAAAGAAATCACAAGGGAAAAGTATTAGGAAGATTTTACTACCTGAAATGTCAAAAAATATCTTAACTAAATTAGAACATCTGAAATCGGTTAAAATTACAATGAAATGCCTATGCTTAATGTAGAAAGAGCCCATATTTTGTGAAGGGAGCTAAGACTGTATCTCGAGCTGATGAAAAGTTCTTGTTCTGTAGTTTCCTAATTCTTGTTCAAAGACTTTATTCTAAGGAAAACTATGAGCAGTGAGGCCGAAGTTGAAAGGATCTTTCCAGAAGCAAACTTTGTCATAGCAAAAGGTGCAAAATAATCTAACTGGACGAAGAAATTTAATAGGAGAAGACGTTAACTAATTCTTTTCCATCTCTATGAAAAACACAGTGACATGGGGAGCTCTGAGGACAAAAGTTTAAAACTATATGTATATCTGGAAAAGAGAAAAATAATTGTCAGATTATGCATGGAACGTTCAAAGGTGGTGAAGAGAGACAGTGGGCTAGAGATTCTTAGTTTTTATTTTACTTATTTTTAAATTTCTGCAGTATTTTATTTTGTATTGTAAAAACAAACCATGTTTGTAATGAGAAAAGGAGAAAATATTAAACTGAAAAGCTAGGTTTAAAATTACACATCAAATGGGACTTCTCTGGTGGTCCAGTGGTTAAGACTCTGAGCTCCCAATGCAGGGGCCACGGGTTTGATCCCTGGTCAGCGAAGTAAGATCCAGCCTGCCGCGCAGTGCAGCCTCCCCCCCAAAAAATCATTTCAGACATGATCCCATGATTATAATTTTTGCTTATCTCTCCATGTATAGATGTAAATATATCAGAAAAAATCATGGTAATGCTCTGAAGGAAAGTTTTATAGGCAATTCTCTATTTCCTTTTTAACCAATTTTTATACTTTCCAAAATCTAAACTATTTTATCTTATATTTCTAATAGGAAAAAAAGAAACGATGTCTTTTGTGTAAAGACAAATCCCAAAGGGGTCCACCTCCAACCCTCTGCAAGCAGAATTCTTTGTGTTATTTTACTGCACATGAGGACAAGCCATTTCACGTACTTCTGCCTCTGGTTTAAATTCTACAGGAGCTATCCCGCTTCTGCTTGTAAGTGTCTCATTTAAATTTCCAGGTGGAGGTGGGTGCAGCGTGAAGAGGAAGACAGGGCCCCTTGTTCCCATCACATCCCGCAGCTGTGGTTGAAGGTCGACTGTTCTCAGGAGACAGAGACAGGTCGTGGCCCGCAGAGCCTCCAAGCCCACTCCGGCTTAGAGGGGTGTCACCAGAAGAATGTCTGGAGCCGGATTTTGGAAACTGTGACCCCAGGAGAAACTTCTGGGTGGAGAACGGTAGCATGTTTCCCTGTCCTGCACTAGGGTTTCAGTGAGTGTTTCTGGCAGCATCCAGATATGAAGGTGAGATGGATTTGACCGTCACCGTGATGGGAAGTGCTTTGCTGGAAATTTTAACCCTGACGTTCGTGTTTGAAAACATACCTTGTTGCCTCTAACTGCTGCGAGTTCCCTTCCTCTCAGGAAGGCTGCCAGCAGGAAATGAGAGTGGCCTGTGGGCTTCTGTAAACAGCAGAGTCCAGAAAAATCAGGGGCGTCGACCTGCCCAGCATTCATCTCTCAGCAGATCAAACTCCCTTCCCTGCAGAACGAGTTTCCCCACCTCCTCACACCCTGGACGTTTTCCTGAAGTTTCTTTTCACATCATGCTAACTCATGCCTTACGTGCCTTTTTTTATCCCGCTGTGTGGCTGTCAAACCACAAATTCAGTGGGTGGTCATGGAATTGTGCCCTCAACGCTGTAAGGAGAGTAGGTGTGGCGTCGACACCACTCAAGACAGGATCTTTCTGCACCAGGTGTAGGAGCTTCCGATGCAGAACGAGCATCACCTCCGCTGCTGAACACATGGTCCCTCCTTTGGCCCAAGTAGGCCAGGCGGCCAGACGTCACCTGTGCTCCAGGAGGGGGTTCCTTCACACCCACAACTGACTGAGCTGTGTCCAGAGGCCTGGCAGCCAAAGCAGGGCAGAATCTTTCCAAACGTTACCTTCCATTGGAAAAATCAGCTCTATTCTGTCTGCACCGTAGGGTTATTGGCAGCTGTCTCTGCAGACCTCAGCTGCCACATGGCTGGGTTCCCCAGCTTAGAAGTCTGGCTGAGGTTCTGTGCCTCTTGAACCCCATCGGGAAGGAGCTGTTCATTGGGGATTTGCTTGCTTGTGGACAAAACAGATGTTCTGTTTTGTCTTCTAGAGTGAGTTGGCTGACAACTCCAAGCTATGGATTTATATTTTAAGACCCACTTACGCGACTGTTGCATCTTCTTTTGTAAATGACTTGAAGCGTGGTCAGAAGAGCTGTTTAGAACGCCAGGACCTGGCGAATAGAGGCCCAGCAGTCAATCTGGGGACATAAAGGATTAAATAGCAAATTATTTAGGCAGAATATTAACCTCAATACACAAAGTGTTTTAAACACTTTCATCCTTCCTAAATCCTTTCTGCATACCTGCAAAAGTGCCGGAAAGTATAAGCCGTTTTGCTTTCCATGGAAAATGCAGGCAAATTAAAAGGGGGAGGAGAATAAACAACTGATGACTTTGGCACAGCCGACAACACTTCTCTCCTCCAAGGGTGGATTTATAGACTTCTCTCTGCATTAGGTTTATGCGGGGGGAGGGCAGTTCGGGGGTAAAATATCTCCAGGCCCAGGCCACACCCAAGACCAGTGAAGCCACAATCCGTTAACCTTTCAGGGGATCTGATCTCTCCACAAGGTGAGTGTTTGGAGGATGTCACTGCAAGCTGGTGGGAAGGGCGGGGAGCTGGTGGGTGGAGAGGGGCAGGACTCCAGCCCAGCCCAGCAAGGCGCAGAGCACCGGCACACCAGCTCTGCTCTGCACAGCCATCCTGTGCTCCAGCAACTCCAACATATTTGCAGACCACTCCAGGACCCCTCGTGACTCTGCTCACATCACTTCCGGGGGAAGGCTCTAGACTGCTCTGGTGTCAATGGACACACACAACCTTTGATCATCCACCCACCCCCATCCCCTAGAGATTTCCATGGGGGGCAAGGACTGTGTCTTTCATTTCCACGTTCCTCTATATCCCCTGGATTAGATAAGTGTTAGGATCCACTGAATATTTTTAAGAGAGTGGGTGGAGAAATTAATCAATCAATATAAACATTCACCTGGCCTTTAGCAACTCATTTCAATTCAGCAAATATTTATTAAGTGCCTCCTATGGGCCAGGACCCCTAGAGGAAGCTCTGAGGCTATCATTCTAACCGAGGGAGGCCCTGCAAACGGATGGTGCCCCACAGTTTCCCAGAGGACCCCTCTATGGCTGGGCCCCTCATCTGTCCTGTAACAAACCTGTTAATTTCCTATTATTTCTTCAGTTTTTCTCATGGACACTGGCTTTACCTCTGACTTGCTTCTCCAATGAAGACTGTGGATATAGAAAAGCAAAGTGTCGTCAGGGTGGACCAGCTCCTGCCCGTGGGCGCTGAAAGGGCACTTATTTTAGCATGTGTTTTACACAGGGGCTCCCTTCAGGAGCCTCTCCAACTGGCCTGTCTTTTGAGAGGGGAGTACTTACTCAGAGAGGAATAGAATTTAATATAAACATTCCTCGCCCCGGAAAATGAACTGACACCAAAGGCGAAAGCCTGGTCTCGGCTTGTGTATAAAACTGCCTGTTCCAATATTGGAATTCACAGAATGGCCTTCCAATTAATTTGGAGTTTGGATGGAAAACATGTTCAAACTTTTGCCCTAAATCAGTCAGCCAGTAACTATTTCTGTGCCCTTCATATAGGCCTGGTACTATATAATTATGTTTTATTTCTCCAGAGTCAAAAAAAAAAAAAAAAAAAAGGTGAAACCTACAAATTGATGTCTGGGTTGGAACACTACGTGCAGAAGCTGCGGCTCCTTCACACGGCAGCACGGCCGCCCCTTCTCTCCCTGCAGGATACAGGCCTTGTCTTTTCTTTTATGTTTTTAAGAAGATGTTGGGGGTAGGAGTTTATTAATTAATTTATTTTTGCTGTGTTTGGTCTTCGTTTCTGTGCGAGAGCCTTCTCTAGTTGTGGCAAGCGGGGGCCACTCTTCATTGCGGTGCGCGGGCCTCTCACTATCGCGGCCTCTCTTGTTGCGGAGCACAGGCTCCAGACGCGCAGGCTCAGTAGTTGTGGCTCACGGGCCTAGTTGCTCCGTGGCATGAGGGATCCTCCCAGACCAGGGCTCGAACCCGTGTCCCCTGCATTAGCAGGCAGATTCTCAACCACTGCGCCACCAGGGAAGCCCAGGCCTTGTCTTTTCTTAACAGAAATTTGCCACAGTTCCACAGGTGCTTTCTTTGGCAATAGAGGGATTCTTATTTGAGAGAGAATTTCCGAAAGGACTTGATCCAGATTTGCTCTGTGGAACCATATGAAAGTCCAAGATTTGCCTGACCACAGCTTTGAAGGAGTGTCTGTGCCGGAAGTCCTTGAATCTTGTTTATGACCTGACCTCCTTGACAGCAGAGATTTCCAACAAACTAAATGCCACCAGCTCTGAGATGCAGGAAGGAGAGTCCAGTCAACAAAGCCTTGGGTTTATTCCCATCTTGTATCCCATAAAGAGGAGAAAGTGACCTAATGTAAAACTTCTTTATGTTATCACAGATCTTAGAGCCTGTCTTCAAGCAGTAAATGCAGGAAATTCCAAGTTTGGGGTAAAAGCAGTGGGGAGTGTCCTGAAATGTGATGAAGTGGGAAGTAATAAACCGTTAACTTCTAAGAAAATCTACCAGTTAAAACTGTAATTAGGTCATTTCAAAAACAGTGATCTAACTTGAAGATTAGATGACCAGTATTGACATGTTGACAACTTATATATACAACAACTGTACAATTTATGAGTCATAATAGTTGTGATTTCTGCAAAGTTTACGTGGAAAAACTCCAGGATGCTTGATGCTTGTCTGATCCACTGTGGAGGGCCCTTTGAATAAGGGTGTGGACCATATATAACAAGTGCCCACAAGTGTAGGCAATTCAAAGATAGCGAAAGTGCTTTTAATAATTTTGTCTTATAATAATTGTCTAGTAATCATTTTTATTTCCCTAACAATAGTCTAAGTCTATCTCAAAGTCTAGGCATAGTGCTTTTGAAATGCATGGTTTGTGTCAATGCTTATGGGCCGTAATTAAAAATAATAAATGGTATTGTATCTTACTTTTATTTTAGTACTCTCTCTTATTTCCTGAAATGTAAGCTGTGCCTGTAGGAAAAAAGTGAGTCAATTTTCTTGGCGAGTCATCATTGTAACAGAACCACTGCAAGAAAAGAGGACTCCCAGGGCAGTATTTGGTTAATTAGTTTAATACTAATCTAAATGATTCTATCTCTCTGCAAACTTCTTTATTCTAGCATCAAGAGTCCCTCTTCTGTATGTAGGAAATAGGCAGTATGCAAGCAAAAACCTAATACTGGCAAAATAGATTTTTCCCCTAAAAGAGAACACATATTTTATATTTATTTAGTAGCTTTTAACTACTCAGTCAAATATAGCTTAAAAATACTAAAATACTCCCAACTTACAAAGAAAATAATTTTTTCATTTGTCTGAGAAAATCAAACAAAGCAATCTTTTCCTTAAACTCTTTAAAATTTCTCTAGTAATTTATATTTTTGAGAAACCATTTCCTTCTAGATTTTAAAAACAATATAAATATCTATGTGCTACCAAAATATGCTAAGCCTAAATATATATTACATTTATATTTCTTTTTTATGGTTCTGAGCTCACTTTATGGGCAACGTAATTTTGGGAAACTCACGCATACTATATGGAAAATACTTTTAAATTTTATCTTATTGTTATCTAATTAATAAATGGATTTTTCAGTGTAAACAGAAAAAAAAAAAGATGTGAAGTATCTAGGGTGAATGTAACTCTTGTAACCAAGCAACTCTGTGGCTTTGGCTCCCCATGCCATGTTTTAAATTCTGCCCTTTCCCAAACCCCAAAGTCCTACCTTCAACTTCTGGCTTCAAACACACTCCAAGGAAACAAGACACTGGAAGTCTGAGAGTGCAAGTGGAAAAGCCAAAGGAAAGTTCTTTAGAACATTTAGTCATCTTGAAATCAATCAAACATGAGACACATTCATATATGTGTCTTTAGTAAAGACATATGCTCTTTAGTAAAAGGATGGTAGAAAGGGAAAGTAGAACAGTGATTCTGAATACTAACAGGTTTGATTAAAGTTTCAATCTCTTCGTGTTTGAGGACTTTTTCCTCCTAAGTCTCTAAAAGATGCCAGACTTGAAATCTATTCCTGTCCTGGTGATGCCCTACCCTGTAGTTTGGGAATGTGTGAGCGGGGAGAGAAACAGCTGTAGAAAGAGGTAGATACAAAATGCAATCCTTTTCTCTTAAAAAAGTGCAACAGTCACTCCTAAAACGTTAGCCATGATAGTGTTTTGAAACAGTATTTTAAAACAGAAAGGGGCCTTTTGAGTTCAGGACTGTGTGTACATCCAGGGCTGCCTTGCCCTGTCTTCAGCTTTTCATGTATACATAGACCAGCAGGTTCACCCGCAGGGCCTGGATCCTCTCCGGCCAGACACGTCAGCATCCCAGCATGGCCCGGGGACATAGGTTACAGGAAAACGGAAAGGTGGCCTGTTGGATGCCTGGGAGGAAGCTCGGGGTCCATCCATTCTTTTTTTTTTCTTACATTTTCTACAGGTTCAGGTGGGTGTAGATCCAAATCATCTCTCATCTTTTCAGGAGGGAGGTGTCAGAACCACAGCAAAAAAGAGCCCCCTCGGGCTTCCCTGGTGGCGCAGTGGTTGAGAGTCCGCCTGCCGATGCCGGGGATGCCGGGGACGCGGGTTCGTGCCCCGGTCTGGGAGGATCCCACATGCCGCGGAGCGGCTGGGCCCGTGAGCCATGGCCGCTGAGCCCCCTCCCCACACCTGCCTGGCACCAAGAAATAATTCCCAGGGAATTTCCTGTGTTTCATTTTGCTTTGTTTTGTCTGAAAGACTGAGCCGCCACCCCACGAATATACTAAGTGAACTAATTGCTGCGTTATATTTCTTGCAACGATTTTCGCGTTTTATTCGTTTTTCTACTTCACGTCGCTAGTGATTTAACATCATTCCGGCACCTGAAATGTTACAGTTCGATAAAATAAGTAAATTAATAAAACCTAAAGTGCTTCCAAGCTGGGCAGACGCCTTTCGGTACGCTGTGCTTTTACTGCTCTTCCCAGCTCATATTTATAACTCGGCCATATGTGGTTATAAAGATTTATTACAAGTCTGTGGAATACGTTCTGTTAATCTGTACAGTAAACGTCCAAGTTTTGACTCTGTGAGCCTTGGAGATTTCTAATAAGATGAAGCCATCTTGACCAGGGGCCAAGCCGTGCACCGTTGGAAGGAAGCCTCATACTGACGAGGGCTTAGCTGTGTGCCCCAGATTGTACATACCCTGTGTGTGTGTGTGTGTGTGTGTGTGTGTGTGTGTGTAGGTTTGCTGAAAACATTTGCAAAGGTCAGGTAGGTATTTTTCTTCTTTATCACCCTCCTCAGCTGACAAGAGCTGAAGTCAGAGTATCTGTTGACCAAAAGTTGAAATGGAAATTTTTAAGATGACAAATAAAGGCCAGACTGCAAAGGCAGGGCAGAGCCAGCCAGGAGTACAGTGAATAGGGTGTCTGTCCACTGCCTGGCTGGCTGGGTCCAGCTGCTGGGCGTTTACTCCAGGCTCATCAGGAGAGAGAAAGTTTCAGGCACCAGCTGGTGTGGAGCCACACCACCTCCCCTTCCACAGCCCAGCCCTCTCCTTTCACATACTTCCTTCATTTTGTGAAACTTCTCTTGCCCTTAATATATGTGTGTATTTTTCAAGTGAATACCTGCCTTCTGGGGAAGAGAAAGGTCTCAGAATTAAACAATAGTGTAAGACAGTAAGACAGTTTCAAAAGATTTGCAGTAATCTTCTTGACCTTGACTGCATTAGAATCACCTGGGAAATCTTTAAAAATATTAAAATTTCCTCCAAGTGATGTTGGGACTTTTTTTTCCTTAGAGGACCCCCAAGAAATTCTAATGTGCAGTTCAGGTCACAGACCTCTAGTCTAAGGTCTCTAGTCCTGACCCAAGAATTAGAGAATGGTGAAAAAGTGACCTTTCATAGAAGTTATGAAAATAAGTAGCATTTGTCTACTCCCCAGAACTTGACAATATCTGAAGATAGCTTGAGAAGCCTAATTAATTAATCCTAAAATTTCTCTATATGATGATTTAATATGTGATTCTTTCTATTATCAACAATTATCATCAGCAATGAATATAGAATTTCAGGCATTCAATACACTTAGACTGACACTAGAAAAATTCTCGGGACCTCTCTATGTGTAAGTTTTGACTGAACAACATTCTTCTCAGGTGGCTATCCATCTTTTTAAACAGGCAGAGAGCTCTGGATTTTAGATGGACCTATTCATGGTTGGACAACATGATCTTCTCCGGCAATTTCCTTTCCAAAACATGCCTAAAATCCATGCACTCCCCACCCCCGCAACCTCCGTTTCCACAGCTGCCATCATCTACCCAGGCCACTGTGGTCTCCAGAGCAAATTACACAAGCGTCCTCCAAACCCTGTCTCCACATGAGCTCTGTCACCACCTCCCACTGGCCTCCACTTAAAGCCCTTCCATGTCTTTCCACAGCACTGAAAACCAAATCTAGACTCTGCACCAGGCCACAGGCACCATTGGATGCTCTCAAATGCACGGGCCCTGCTCTCTGATCTCCCTCACCGTGTGTATTCTTCTCTCACTTCTTTCCCACTGGGAGCCTTTGCTCCACCTGCTGCTTCCCATAGGCGTGCTTTCTGCCTGCACTTCAGCCTTTATCACCCTCTGTCTCAGCCTGTCATTTGCTCCTTCATAACACTTCAAGTTTCCAAACCTCCACTGCGTTTTTTCTATTTAGCTGCTCCTGCCTCAAGCCTGTCTCTTCCATTGGAACGGAAGTCCCCTGAGGACAGGGACCAAGATGTTTGCTGTTTCATCCACAGTATCCTGAACGTGCATATTGAGTGCTCAAGAAATATTTGTTAAATGAGAGGAGACGTGAAAGAAAATAATCTTTCTTCTTTCCTGTCCTTTAATTTAAACCCATCTTTGTTTTGCTCTTTAGTGCCATTGAGAAGGAATTCAGGTGAGAACCTCTACTAACCTTCTTCTGGAGGCAACTCAGGGCCATTCTTAACTCAACTTGTGGACTTTGGAAGGAGAGAAACTCCAGATAGGGTAAAAGCACCAGCAAGCTCACACTGGGCGTCACATGTCCTGCATCCTGGCATGCTGTGCTCCTTACAACAACACAGAACATTAGGAACTATGGTTATTCCCATTCTACAGATTTATAAACTGGGGCTCGGAAAGGAAAAGTACTCACCAAGCTCACCTAACTAATACGCGTTGGAAGCAAGTGTTTCGATGGGAGACCTTCCAGGCTAACCCACTTCTCTATGCCCTTCAGGAGAGGGTTTATGAATATGCTTCACAAGACTGGCTAGGATGTCGATTAATTTTACTTGGTGGTTGTGACACCTTGATAGCACAGGGAGATCAGCTCAGTGCTTCGTGACCGCCTGGAGGGGTGGGATAGGGCGGGTGGGAGGGAGGGAGACGCAAGAGGGAAGAGATATGGGAACATATGTATATGTATAACTGATTCACTTTGCTATAAAGCAGAAACTAACACACCATTGTAAAGCAATTATACTCCAATAAAGATTAAAAAAAAAAAAAAGAATGTTGGCTACTCCAAATCTTCCCCTGCACTTATACAAGTGTATATTTTTTAACCAAACTAAAGGACTTTACATTTATTCCCTTTGAATAGTATCACGTTTATTTTAGTGAGTCTTTGCTCAAGTCTTTTAAATATCAGTGAATGTTTAGAGTGAAAAGGACGTGGATGTCAGAGCTAGACAAGCCTGTGTTCAAACCTCAGTCCACAGTTAAGGGAAGTGTAACAGTGGGGAAGTTAT
This sequence comes from Aethalodelphis obliquidens, assembly GCF_003676395.1. Lineage (NCBI taxonomy): Eukaryota > Metazoa > Chordata > Mammalia > Artiodactyla > Delphinidae > Aethalodelphis > Aethalodelphis obliquidens. The sequence goes on from NW_020837962.1 coordinate 17,716,412, forward strand.
TTAACCTTTCTGAACACTGGTTTCCTCCTTAGTAAAGAGAGAGTGCCCGTGTGTAGCTCTGTGTGAGGGCTGAGAGAAAGGTACCTGTAAAACACATTGCCCTGCACTTTACATGCAGGGCTGGCCCAGATGTCGGCTTCCGGTCTCTTGTCCTGCACATCAGCCGGGTCTTCCAGCTGTGTTATCTGAGCTGTGCACATAGTACATTCTTGTTCTGTAGCTTTCGAGTCATTCATCAAGTAATCTACTCCCAGAGGTAACAGCCTTTTTTTTTTTTTTTTGCGGTACGCGGGCCTCTCACTGTTGTGGCCTCTCCCGTTGCGGAGCACAGGCTCCGGACGCGCAGGCTCAGCGACCATGGCTCACGGGCCCAGCCGCTCCACGGCATGTGGGATCTTCCCAGACCGGGGCACGAACCCGTGTCCCCTGCATCGGCAGGCGGACTCTCAACCACTGCGCCACCAGGGAAGCCTGGTAGCAGGCTTTTAAGGGGAGTTGTCTCTTCCCCTAGACACTTCCCTTCATTCCAGGGATCGACTCACAGACACTTGTGATCAAAATGGCCTTGATTTTAGGGAATGTGAGCAACATTGCCTTACTGCAGCTAGGGCTTTTTTTATTTTTTATATTTTTGGTGGTGTTAATGGCATTACACTCTGTCTTAAGCCTCTTGGACAGCTGAATAACTGTTGGCACGAATCATGGTAAAACAAATGTGTCCATCAATGTGAACAGGAAATTCAGAGCTGGGAGAAGTATAAAGTGCACGAGCTTGCCCTCCATGCCCAGAAGTGACGTCATGCACAAGACAGTCAGCTGCTATTGACCATGACTTTGAGAAACATGAAAGTGTGTCTGGTGTGGGAGGGGTCCCTGTCAGAATGCCCAGTATTTCTAAACCATAACAGGATGTGATCACTACCCAAGGATACGGCCATAAACACCTGAATAATTTACCCGATTAATTCGTATTTATCCACCGTCACCCCAGCAACATCAGGATGGGTAAGCTTTGATGAAAGGGAAAATGTCATCCTAGAAGGAAGACAATCAGTGAATCAAAGAAGCAAGGGGGAAAGTCTGGACTTATGAAACCAGAACAAGTCTGTGTAAGATAAGATGACACAGAAGAGGAGTCTGCCGGAGCGCTGCACAGTGAGGGATGAGGGGAGGAGGGAGTCAGAACAGGGATAAGGGTCTAGCCTGAGGCCAAGTTGGCCGAAGGACCCGTGAGAACTCTCACATATTGCTGGAGAGAGTGTGAATCAATGAAACTGCTTTGGAAACCTCTTTGATGGTATCTATATACACACAACTTCAGGACATAGCGATTCCACGCCTGGGTACATTTCTAGCAGAAATCTGTACAGATGTACACTAAAAGACACATTCAAAATGCTCACAGCAGCACTACTTGTAATAGTTCTGCAGCATTTTGCTAGGGCTGCAGTAACGAAGTACCATAGTCTGGGTCACTTAAACAATAGAAATGTGTCCTATTTCTAGAGGTCAGAAGTCCCAAGGGGTTGGCGGCATTGGTTTCTTCTGGGTCCCCTCTCCTTGGCCGTGTCCTCCCTGTGTCTTCACATGGTCGTCCCTGTGTGTGTGTGTCTGAGTCTTAATCTCCTCTTCTTATAAAGAGGTCAGTCATATTGGATTAGCTCCCACCCCAATGGTCTTATTTTACCTTAATTACCTCTTTTAAGACCCTATCTCAAAATACAGTCACATTTTGAGGTACTAGAGGTGAAGGCTTTAATATATGAATCGTGGGGGACACAATTCAGCCCATGACAGATTTCAAACTGAAGCAACCCAAATATGCAGCAATAGTAGATGAAGGCCAACATTCACACAACAGGACACCATGTGAATGGATTACCATTATAAGCAACAATAAGGATGACTCTCACAAAAGTAATGCTGAATGAAGGGAATCAGATTCCAAAAGTATACATTGTATGCTTCCATTGACATCAAAGTCTAGACGGGCAAGAGGAATCCACAGTGCTTTAGGTCAGAGCCAGTGGTGGCTGGAGTCATGGGGAGGGGGTGGGACGGGGACCAGGAAAGAGACCAGAGAAGCTTCAGGTGTGCTGATGTCTCTGTCTAGAGCCAGGTGAGGTTACACAGGTGTGTTCATTTTGGGAGAAAGTCAAGCTGCACACTTATGATTTGTGCTTTTTTCAGTGTGAATGTTACACTTCAGCAAATGGGTAGAAGGAAAAAAAAAAAAGAACTAAGTGGTTGCAAACCAGGGCAAAACAATCCAAACTATGTCTACCAAGGTGGTCAAGTAAATCATTCACAACCGTTTCTGTTGTACTCACCTCCTATTCTCCAAATGGGGACCTTACAAAAGGGCAGGTGTCTGTGCTAATGTAAAGACACTTTGAGAATCTTCCTAAATAAGACACTACCTCCGGACATTACAGAACACCAAGAATAAAGAGGGAGAAAAGGGAATGAAAATAACACTGAGTTGACTTCTGACTTCTCATTGGTGGAACTTACTGTGAAATGACAGTGGGGTGATGCCCTCAATACTGTGAAGAAAAATTCATTCTGGATGTGGAACTCTACGTTCAGAAAAACTCCAAGGCAAGGATACAGGCAAAATCAAAATAATGAGCCATGAGAATCTCCAAAGCTTATCTTAGTCACAACTCTTCTTAGGAAGTTAATGAAGGATGTGTGGAAGAGTGGGAAGAGTGTGGACTCCGTCAGCGAGAAGGGAAGAGAAGTCTGGAGATGACAACTGGGCTGTTAACCTGGGGGAACTTTCCAGGTTGGACGTGAAGGACGGAGGCTCTGGGTGGGAGCATCTTGGTTAAAAAATTATTGAGGACAAAACGCCATGTATTGGACCCTCTGACTGAGAAGATAAGATAGAGGAACTTGAAAATATGATGGAGACACATTATTCTTTCTCCAAAAAGAAAAAAAAATTAAAAACTCCAGGAAAAGCAAACAAAAATAAAATAAGTCATACTCCAAATACAAAGCAAATTTAAAAAAGTGGCATGATTTTAAACAACCAGTGGACTGTAAGAAAAGAGGAAACGTTTGGCTTTGATTTCAGGATACATTTTACTTTGTTGGCATTGGACCCATGATGAAAAAATTGGAATATTAGAACACTATTCGCTCTAGCAGTAAAGGATCTTCCCGTAATCACAAAATGAAAATTATACTTACTGGCTTTCAAATTATAGATCCAAACTGTGAGCAAAGCATGGAAGGTTAATTGTTAGTACAAAGTAGAAGGTAAATGCTAATGGCTTTGCTAAGTTAGAGCTGAAGAAGTTCTGAGGGAAGGAAGGTCAAGAAAGAGCCTTTTCTTGCATAGAAGCTGTGTGTCAAGTTACTGATGGAAAATGAAGGCTTAATTGACCAAAACTAAGGATAAAAGCATAAGGATTAAATGTAATGACAAACAAAAGGAAAAAAACCCTAAGAATAATGCTATAACTATCAAGCAATTGAGGAAGAAGCAAGGGAAAAGAAAATACTGAGATATCTCTCATAGTGAAGAGTCAACGGATTTTTGCCTAACCTTGATAAATATTCAGGATATTAACCAGCCAGTTGCAACCCACTGGACGCTTGCAAGGTAGTAATATTTACATCACAGGAAGTGGCAAAAGCTATGGGTTAGGAAACAACCATAATAAGAACTCCAAACAGTGTTAGTCAAGAGAGGTAGACTCTGGAGAATAAGTCTGGGGTAAGGAGGGGCCAGCAGAAGGTGACCAAGTTCTCATTTGTTGCTATGAATATATATATATGGATAAGAAACATAATATACTATATATATATATATATATATAAAACGTATTAAAATATATAATGTATTATGTTTCTTACCCTTAAATGTATTATATTATTTTATATGTTTATTCAGAATGTATTTTTAAAACAAATATTTTAAAAGGGATCAAAGACTTCTAAAAGTCATAAATAAATATTTCTGTGTGATGATGGTGAATGTGTGTGTGATGGTGAATATTTTAGGAGACCTTCTCCCACAGAGCCTGCATGACTAGGGGTAGAAGCTGACAAATCCATAGCCAGCTATACCGTAGTGGGGGGTGGGGTGGGGGAAACGGGAGCCCTAGGGGAGGCACCTACACCAGGTACTGAGGAGGATAACAAGATCAGTGACAAATGAGTACTGGGGATTGGGAGGGAGAGAGAGCATGTGCAAAAGCCCAGAGGCAAGAAAAAGATGACTGAGAGAACAGTGCATAGATCAGGGTGATCATGTTTAAAGTATGAGGGGTGAGATTGAGGGATTAGATTTTAGAGGCAATCAGGGGCTCTGGACATTTTTCGGGCACTTAATGGTGCTAGATTGTTACTTAGAAAGGCTCTGTCAATTTATTGACACTCCTACCTGCCATGTGAGTGTCTTTCTCCCCCCTTTTTCTTTTCTTTTCTTTTTTTTTCCCCCTATTTACCACACTGAAATTGGAACGCATTTTACAATTCTGGCTGACCAGGCAATAGTAATGATCTAATTGTCGTTTCCTGTACAAATTTCTCAAAATCTGTAGAATGAATTTCCTCAACTTGGAGGAAAATATTGAAGACAATAGCAGAACATCCTTTTAAGAAATGCGGCATCCTCAAAGTTCTCAGTGGCCTAGAGGATGACCCTATGTGGGAAAACAAACCAACCAACCAACCCCGCGAGAGCATCAATGCCTCTGAGTTGAGAAGTGGTCCAAAAGAGGCAAAACTAGAACATGGACAGGTTTTAGAAAAATGTGAACCCATCTATTTAATTTACCTTGTCTCTTTTTCATACACAAAAGGGTGATATATGATAAAATCTATGTGCATAAGTCTTAAGAAGATCATTAATTATAAAATAAAATTCTGGAAGATAAATAATTGCATCAAATTTAATTGGTAAGATGTTTCCTTTGGTGGCACATAAGATTATAAAGCTTTTAATCATTGATGACATTTCATAGTCAATAAAATAAGGTACATGCATATTCTTATTTGTAAAAATGGAATTATATTTCTTATAACCTGCCTTTTTTTTTTTTTTTACACTGAACAGGTACTTTTTGAATTGAGTCAAATTAACAACAGGTGTTAAAACAACAGAAAAATGTTTCTGGCTAAATTCATTCACCAGAAGGTGCAGCCCTCCAGGACACTTCACATACTGATTCTCCACTTCTCTACTGAGAGTTACTGCAAACCTGTCTCAAATGGTGGCAGGCAGCAAATCAGGGGGAAATTGATGGAATGGATGCTGGGTCCAATCCCATTACCTGTTAGCCCCTAACGGGGGTGTCCTGAGGATGAATATTCTGTCCCAGCTGAGTGCTTTCCACCTGTGAAATGATCCTAGGTCTTTGCTTTTCCTCTGCCCACTTCCCAGACTGAAGCCCCCAGTACAAGCCACTCTTACTGGCTTTGTAGTGGTCAGAGCTGCTCCCTTGGGAAGGCGCTGTGGACGTAAGGCGGTCAGTGAACTTGCTGGAAGAATTCCCACAGGTGGGGTCTACTCCCAGGGAGTTCATTCTAAACCCCAAGTACCTTCACTGCCCAAGGCACCTTAGGAAAATAAATGATCCTGGGGTCGCTAGTCTTGGAATGTAATTTCCTTTCTGATATTTGTTTTTGAAAGGCAAAGGGTGGCAGGAAAGCAGAGTGGGTGTGAACATGCTTCGGCTTCAGTTCTGTCCCCCTTTCCGTTTTCATTCACTTGACGATGTAGCACTCAGGGCGATCCGCAGGGGCCTCAGTTTCCCCATTTGGAGCTGGGGGAAACTGCGTCGTTTGCTGGGTAAGCTTGAGGATCCAATGCGATCCTGTGCGTAAGACTTGTTTTCTACGTAGAGAGGAAGGAAACGTGGAGACTGAGAAGAGAAAAGAATTATGCATGTTTAGAGACTGAAACGACCTGATCCGATCATCTAGCCCAAACCCCTTGTCCTGCAAACAAGAAAAGCGAAATTCTGAAGCAGGCGGTTGCTCTCATGAGAGTGGAGGAAGAGTTGGTGGCAAAGCTGGGTTGAACACAACCCACTGTCGTCTGGTCCACGGATTCCTCAATATACTTTGTAGAGATTTCCTCCAAGTCGTGGAGCAAGCACAAATCACCTTTGACTAGCTGAATTTTTTTTTTTAAATATCACAGCTTGAAGGAGTGTGGCTCAATGCCCATTTTGGCCAGAGACAATTAAAATAGAAACCTTCAGCTTTCTTCTTCTTTTGAATTAGAATTTTAAAGATAAACCTTAGGTAAAGATGGGGATTCACATTTAAAAGACCAAAAGGAAGAAAACCAAGGAAGTAGAAGATAAATATTTTGTCTTTCATAGGGAAAGAATTCTGCATTCTGTTTTACAGGCAACCATAACTCGCAAGATGAATGATACTTTCTGTTAGTGTCATGCTTTTCAAGTTACATAAAAACCTGGTTTTGCATGAGAGGCTCTGCTAAAGCGGTTATTGTCAGCATCTGGGCCTGATTCTGCAGCACATTGTGTCCTGAACTTTCCTGGCTTCCTCTGGAACTAAGGCTGGATACACAGAGCACCCGAACTTGATAAGCAGTCTGGCTCTGAAATCAAACTCCCAGCATCCCTGATTGTGACGGCTCTCCTCCCTGCACTCCACCCTGGACCACCACTTGCACATCATTCTGAGGTCAGACCAAGTGGAGAGAACAACATTCCCAAGGGCCCAGTCCTGTCTCTCCAAACCCCATAACTTCCACCATGTCCGAAGAACGCTTCTCCTTCGCTTATTTTTTAAGTCAACTTATTTCTATTAGTTACATATCAACTTCTTCAGGTTCCTGATGATAACATCAGGACAAACACAGGTGCCTTATGTTCGTTAGCTATTTTCCTGCTACAGTGAAATAAATGAGGAGGGAGATAAGAAATGTCTGCCTGAGATGGAGTCGGAAGAAGGGTGGAGAAGCAGTTATGCTGCATCCCGATGGTGTCCTGGGGTCACAGGGATCTATACACGTGTTAACACTCATGGAACTATATGTCCCCCAAAAGGTTTATCTCCCTATATGTTAATTTTAAAAGGAAAGCTATTAAATCTTCCTCATGTACTAGAAAAATATAAGAAAAAACACTGTTTTTTCCCAAAAATGGTTGCTGGGAGTTAAGGAAAGCTACCTGGCCTTATTTCATACCTGACTTAGAAGCATTAGTAACACAGAAGCTGTAGATTAAGTCAGCAGGTAGGGGATGTGAGCGGTGGGGGCGTGTGACAGCCAGGGCAGACCAGGTTCGGAGTGCGGTTGTTAGGAGTCACAGGACCCCAGAGCAGCAGCCCCTGGAGATGCCCTCAGCGGCCCAGGGGGTGCATCCCTCCCTCCCCCTCCCTACACTCAGTGGGTGACGTTTCTCTACAAGGACCTTGGTTCTGAGGTCCTGGTTTCAAAAACGAACGAACAAAAATGTGACAGGATTGAGCACCAAGCAAGGCCCTTCCTCCATTTAATGGGAAACTGGGCTTTGTTTTCTTTTGGCTACAAAACCAGAGTCCCATGTTGGGTGGGCTCATGAATACACAGAAGGCTGGATTAAGGAGAATGAAGGAGAGAGGATTGCTGATGCAGGAGAGGCCCAGGTGACCCCATCTGATGGCTGCATTTGCTGGAGCAAAGCTGTGTCTCTGCTGTTCCCCGGTTTACAGGTGCCCAGGGAGGCTCTGGGCCACGTTCCCTGACAAGGCATCTACCTGCACCTTCAGCAGATGCCATGCACTTGCTCTACCTGTGGAGGTGGGGAGCTTGCTGTCACCTGGGTGTCTCTGTCTTGAGGCTTTTTCTGGGCCACAGAGCAAACCAGAGACAATGAGAGACTGGCCATATGTGGATAAGGACCACTATTAAGTGTGTCCTACACCAGCCCCTGCAGCTCTCCGAGGGACTGAACCGCACTGCCCCTGCACTTGACAGCAGACCTTGCCTCCACCAGGGTCTCCTGGGGTCACTTCCCGACTAAATTCCTTGCACTTGACTCCTGGCTTCAGGCTGTGCTTCTGGGGGAACCCAACCCAAAGTACAGCTGTGCACATTTACACACACACGCGCACGCATGCTCTCATGTCTGTGCACCATTCTCCTGGCCCTCGGCACAGGAAGGGCTTTGCGAGTGCTGTGATCACCCCTCAAAATCCTGTCGGTCTGGGACGTGGCCTCTCTTCTCCCTGCCTAAATGGAAGGGTACAGATGACAACTGCGAACACAGACTTCTGTGGTTACAAAGAGACTAAATGCTGGTGTCTGTAAACAGTGTATGCATGGGTCTGGTTTTCCTCTCCACACACCTGAACTTTTGCTTTAAATGTAATGCTCACCAGCTTTGAATCCAGAATCTTTGCATCTTGCAGACTCTGTTCACAGCCTCTGAAATAGCTGATGGGGACCACTTCTCATTCTAAGATCTGGTGAAGTTGGGGGCTGGGATTAAAACATCCCAGATGGAAGGGAGCAAAGGGGGATCAACAGGTTGCTTTAGTGCTGTAGAGACTTCCTTTTCCCCTCTGTGCCTGCGCCGGGGTGAGATCCCGTGAAAGAAGAGTGCAGGTTGCAGACCATATTCCCAGATTGGCTCCCCTTTGAACTGTAATAGCAGAATGGCAGTTCTCAACCAGAAACAGTGCCAGGAAACACTGGCCCTACCACCCTGCTGCACTTACCTGCTGCAGCTTGCACTGGCTTTTCCCTCTGAAAGCGCTGAGCATCTACTGAGGGTTTACTAAGTGCCAGACAGTGGGATAAAGTCCTCTGGGTGGTGTGGCTAGGGGATGATTCAAAGAATCCTCCCAAGAGCCCTCTGGGGGCTCGGCCAGGATGATCACACTATGAAAGAGAATGCTGAGGCTTAAACAGATGAAGTCACTCAGCCAAAGTCAACAGGAAGTGCCTGGTGAAGACAAAATTTGAACCCAAGTCTTTCTGAATCTGGAGGTTCCAACTGAAGACATAAAGCCTGCTGCCCCTTGCATGGCAGCCCCAATCCGCTGTCGTGTCTGACTTAGCCGTGGGGGTCACACATTCTCTAAAGGGCATCACGTGCTCAGAAACGGGCACCTGTGTACCACGGGGTGTGTGAAACTGCAGCTACAGACGAGGCTTGTTTTCGGAAAAGTCACATTTCCTTGAGAATTAAAGTGTCATCTGTGCAGAGGCCGCTGATTCTGGGACTCAAGACTGCATTTTAGCCTTCTTTTGGTGCTCTTCTACCTGGCAGGCAGTTCAGCCTCTGCTTTCCACTCAGCTGAGCCCTTCTTACCACCATGTTTCTCCACTCAGCCCCACTCTGGTTTCACGAAGCACCCATGCGGTCCCAAAGCTAGAAACCCATGACTGTCTGTGGGTGATTTCGGATACGCACCACAGCGACCCTTGCAGTGAGCCAGTCTCCTGTGGTACCCAGGATGCAGCTGCATCTTCCACTGTCCTTCCTTCCATCCGCACACTCGGAGACACCCACCTCCTCGCGGGCTCACTGCTGGCCGTGGACGACTTTGGCACTTGAAGTGGGCATGATCCCTGACACGAGGAGATAGGTGTGAAACAAAAGATGACATTTGTGAATACATAACTCACGTTGTGAGTAGGGGCATGAAGGAAAAAGTTGTATCAAGAGACTAAAACTCAGAAATGGGTTTGGTTTGGCAAACTAGTAAGGATTGTTGGAGGAAGTGACATTGAACAAGACCCCAAGGCTTGGCTGGTGACGCGGACCACAGCGGAATGCCTGTGGTTCTCAGCCCTGGCTGCACACTGCAGTCACTGTGGAGTGACTTTTAAAACATATTCCCGTCCAGGATGCACCCAAGACCCATTACGTTGAAGACACAGCCGGGAACTTAGGCATCCTCATTTTTAAGCTTCCCAGCTGCTCCGATGTCCAGCCAGGTTGGGGAAGCTGTGGGCTGGAGCAGAGGAGGACAAAGGAGCCTGAGGCTGGCAAGGCCAGCGTGCCCCGGGGGATGCGGGTGAGCAGGGGGTGGGCACGTGGGCAGGGGGAGTCCACTGAGCACAGGCAGAGCAGAAAGGAGGACTTTCCAGTATCCAACCCTGAGATGAGGGTAGGACAGGGCGAGGTCCACCACGTGGGGAAGCAGTTAGGAGGCGACGTCAACCTAGGAGCCGGAGCAGATGGGGGAGGACTTGAAGGATGGGTCAGTCAGGACCCCCACTAGACCCTCAGCAGGAGTCGTAGGCGCGACTTGTGTTCTGTGGGCTAACTGATTTAGCGTCATGTCATCCAGGATGAAACCCAGGGCCTTCGGCAGGAAACTCACCTGAGTAGCAATAAATAGCCCTGCTCTGTGGGCCGGCCGGGCCTCGGGAACAGAGCTCGCCTGTAATGACCTCCAACGTGGAAAGAAAAAGAACTTTCACATCCTGACTCTAAAATTCTCTCCTTGCCCCATGAGTCAGCACATAAACTTTCATTCAGACATTGGCAGGACCGTCAGCAGCTCGTATGTCACGAGCTGAGCCCTCGGAGGCTCCCTGTGTCCTCCAGCAGCTGCCTCCCCTGCCTTCTCTGGAGGCCGGAACCTCCTTGAATCGTGGAAACCTCAAAGGCCAGGGCCTTCTCGGCTGTGGGAAGAGAACCTGTCCCACAGACCTCTGTCTCTGGACCCTGGTCAGTGGCTGAGCCATCGGGGCCAAGCCTGTAGCCCCCTCCACTTCTGGGCACGTGTGACGCAGGTGTCTGTGTTCACCTAATGGTGTGAGTAATCTTGGCCACTACTGCCCCAGGGCTGGATCTCGCAGGGTCCCTGCTGGCAGTCAAGTTGGGAGTAACCAAGATATTCGCCTTGATCAGTGTGGACACAGTTGCTAACAACAGATAAAAGTGCAGGCAGGAAACAGGTAGCCACCACTCCTCCTGGGGCAATAGCCTCTCCTAACCTAGTTGTCCTCATAAATTACCCACAGATTTCTCCTCACAAGGGCTTGAAGCAGAACCCCTCGGGGTTGGCAAACGCCCCTGCGAAGAGCAGAGTCTGTGATCTGTGGGCAGAACCGGGCTCCAGAGCCCGAGACCTCTTCCCTCTCTCCCTCATCTCTTTTAGGTGTGGTGCTACCTGGTGGGGACATTCAAGTGACATAGCCGACACCCATGATATTAAGATAAAACTCAGCACAGCTGTTCATGAATTAAACTCACCACTGCACCCAGTCTCATCTTTGTCAGCTAAAACCAGGCCTGTCCTGTCCTGATTGTCGGTGGGTGATGGGATGGGATGCACTTGGGAATTGCATTTGGAAATACACACTCTATGTCCCCGCTGGAAAAATTGCCCAACCCAATCACCCTGAAAAGGGTCTAAATATAAGATGATCTCGCTATTGTAAAATGAAGCTGAAAAAAACCAGAAGCATTTTTAAGATTCTGAGAAGTCTCATTATATTTGAAACAGCCTGTGTTTGGTACTATACGGTTTATGAGCCTGAAAATGAAATGACAGGACATAAAATAGAAAAAAACCTAAATCAATATCATATAACCAGGAAGCTTGGAAATTTAAGGGACTTCTCGTGTGCTCCACTCAAGGCCCCCGAAGCCACAATAGGGCACATACAGAGGAAGCTGGAGTTCGTATTAGGCCCACGTTACCTCGCCCAAGGGAAACACTTCTTCTAGGAGCCTGACGGCCCAGATGTGGACCAACTCCTGCCCCTTCTTCTCATCTGTATCCTTATCCTTTTTAATGGCAGGTAGACTCCGTGGGAGACGGTCAATTCTTCTGTCATTTGGATGTGGCAATGCATCTTTATCTTGTTTAAACACGAGTAGTAAATTATTACGAGAGATTATTTCCTGAAGACAAAGTGACGAGAAAAGTCTCCTTTTCCTTCATCATAAAAGATAACTTGAACCTCTGCAGGCCTGTCCCTCTTCACCCCCTCCGCCAAAGGCTCAGGACAACTTTTTAAATTGGGGCTTTGGTGAAGACCTGGCAGCAAGGTCCAATTATCACAGTTCTTAGATGTGTGACCTTGGAAGAGTCACTCCTTAAACCTCACTTTTCGCAACTGATGATAAAGATACGTCTCTACTCAGATATTGTGCCGTTGGAGACCCTTGACCCAGCCACCTCATCAGTGATGACCCTAGGCCCACATTTTTAAAAATCTCCTTAATCTGCTTTGTCTGTCATCACTGACAGTACGCTGTATTTCTGTTTGTTGATCTGTTAGCAGCAGAAGGTAAGTCTCAGGCATACTCCATTCCCGTCTCTGGAACAAGGCCTGGATTCGACCAAGAGCCAGTTTAATGGATGAATAATAATAGTTATTATGATTATTATTACAGGTCAACTGATAGCCATATTTAGAGGAAGGAAAGAATGTAGGACGAATGCAGGGAATGGCAGCTTGAAGAGGAATGAAAGCTCGCAATGGAGAAGTATAAGGTTGGCCAGAGAGTTAGGAGGTAAGTCAGCAGGGCCAAGGGTGGGACGACTAAGGCAGGACAGTGGTCACTGGCAGAGTCATCAGACCACTGAGTTGAGTCCTATTCCATCCTTCCGATGTCTGTGAAATAATAGAAAAATCTTCATTCTGGTCTCTGCCCCTGGTTCTGGCACAGAGCTCCTAAAACCCTTGTAATTTCCTAAGTGATAAGGAAATTATGTTTTATATTTGGCCTTTGACCTGGTTCTTTTTTTTTTTGCGGTGCGCGGGCCTCTCACTGCTGTGGCCTCTCCCGTTGTAGAGCACAGGCTCTGGACACGCAGCCTCAGCGGCCATGGCTCACGGGCCCAGCCGCTCTGTGGCATGTGGGATCTTCCCAGACCGGGGCACGAACCCGTGTCCCCTGCATCGGCAGGCGGACTCTCACCACTGCGCCACCAGGGAAGCCCTGACCTGGTTCTTGACACAGAGCTCCCAAATCCCTTGGAATTTCCTGCCTTTTGTTTTAATGAGGCATCTCTTGGTGGGCTCCCAGAGAGCTTTAAGATGGGGGCTGGTTGCCAGGAAGACCAAGCCATGATTCGAAACTTTCTGTCCCATCCGTCATCCCTTGGGAAGAGGAGGTCTAGAAATGGAGTTAATAATTGATCATACCTACGTGATGAAGCCTCTAAAAAAATCCCCGAAGCCCGAGGTTTGGAGAATGTATGGGTTGGTGAACACACCCACGTGCCAGGAAGGTGATCCACTCCAGCTCCATGGAGACAGAAGCCCCTGCTCTCCAGAATCTTCCAGAACTCACCCTATGTATCTCATCACCTGGCTGTTCATCCGTATTCTTTATTACATCCTTTATAATAAACGGATAAACTTAAGTAAATATTTCCCAGAGTTCTGTGAACACTTCTAGCAAATTATTGAACCTGAGGAGGGGAACATGGGAACCCCAATTTGCAGCCTGTTGGTGAAAAACACAGGTAACAACCTGGATTGTGATTGGCATCTGAAATGGGGGGGGGGTCAGTCTTGTAGGACCGAGCCCTGACTTAACCTGTGGGGTATGCACGGACTTTGTCTGATAATCAGAATTGAACTGCATTGTAGTACAGCTGTTGATGTGACAGAATCGCTTGGTGTGGGAAGCCCGCACACCTGGTGGTGGGAGTGTCCTGTGTGAACTTGTAAGGAAAACACACGTGCTTTTCCCCAGACTCTACGCAACATCAATGTGTACTGGCCGAGTGCCCTTTACGTGTAGCATGGAGGTCCGTGGGGAACCCAGAATTGTCGACTAAAAAATTATTCACAACCTAAAAGTTGGGAGTTATGTTTTATTCGGTGGGAATTTTTAGGACTTCAAGCCCAGGAGGCATCATCTCAAGTAACCCTGAGAGAACTGCCCTGAGGAGGTGAGAGGGGAGCCAGGATATATAGGAGTTTTGCAACAAAGGGCAGGTAGTCTGAGATCACCACTAATTCCAGAAAACCAGATATCTCAAGTTAAGGAATTTAGCGCTGCAAGAGTCTGGGCTCACTGAAATCATTCCTTTGATATGCACCTCAGCTATCTGGGTATCCTGTGTTTTCACATCCTGAGTTTCCTCAGGGCTCACGATAGGAAGTGATGAGTCTGATGGCTGCTGGATGGCAGGTATTCTTTTCCTTCCTGAGTTCCCTCAGGGCTCACCAGGGCTGGTGGCTACAATCGCTGATGACTGTGACATCATTTCTTTACTGATACGGCAGGCAATATTCCATTTAACGGTATGAACGAATTCATGGATCACCGTCTAGGCTGGGAGTGGAGCGGCCACAGTTTCCAGCATCTACGGCTTCCTGCTCAGAGCAACTTCCTGAAGGTCTCCTCTGATTTGCTCCATCATGGGCACCTGCAACCTGGCAGTCAGGGGAGCCAACACTCCCAGGAGCAGCAGGGTCAGCCCTCGGGGCCGATGGGCTTCACTGGTCAGGGCCCCAGGCTCCCTGTCCTCCAGTGGATGACTCCCAGGTGGTCTCTGTGGTTCCTCAGAGGTTCCTGGGTGAGACCAGGCTCCAGGCACCCAGGCAGTAACGCCCACTGACACCTTGTCAGGTGTTCTCCCTGTTCTGCTTCGTCTCGTCACTCCCTCCTCCACCCACTGGCATCCCCTCCACGTGGACCCCTGCCCCCGGCGGGTCCCCCTTGTCTCAGGACCTTGCTTTTAGGGAGACCTAAATCAACAGTGTACACAGTAGTTGATACCCTAGAATACTTGGTATTAAATCAAGAGCATAGAATTGCTCTTGCCCTGAAGAAGAATTTAACAGATCTGGGGAAGATGCGATTACTCTGGGCTATGGTCATCCCTGGAGGAAAGTTCTTTCACGGCAGCACAGTGAAGGGTGGGCAGGGTTTTCATGGTAGAAGGTGGTGGAGGAGGACGAGGGGGTGGGGAAATGTCAAGAAGGAGAAAGGATGAGGAAAAGTGGGCTTGGAAAACAGAAACTTGACACTGTGATGAGGAGGAAGGTTGATGGGTAAAATGTAGAAGAAAATCCTGGAAATATTGGTGAGGTCAGATGGCAAAGGATCTCAGAGCTTAGCTAAGACTTGGGAACTTGAACTTGTCGGAAATTAGGAGACATGGAGAATTTTTTTTTTTTTTTTTTTTGCGGTACGCGGGCCTCTCACTGCTGTGGCCTCTCCCGTTGCGGAGCACAGGCTCCGGACGTGCAGGCTCAACGGCCATGGCTCATGGGCCCAGCCACTCCGCGGCATGTGGGATCTTCCCGGACCGGGGCACGAACCCATGCCCCCTGCATCGGCAGGCGGACTCTCAACCACTGCGCCACCAGGGAAACCCCATGAAGAATTTTTGAACAGTGGTTTGACGTGATAACGGAAGAGATTTAGAGTTGGCCGAGAAGGAAGGAGCCCAGCAGACGAGAGAATGAAGAGCTGATTATAAGGGCCTGCACTAGGCAGCCTTTCTGAAAACAGAGGAGGGATGCAGGTGGGGGAATGTGGAGGGACTACAGAGCACCATCTGGATCCCCAGTTAGGGAAAGTCCTTGGCTCCAGCTGTGGGGAGGGCTGTGGGTGGACACCCTCCAATTCTCGGTGGCTTCAGGGGCTCAGAGACCCCCCTTGCCCAAGGGCACCTCCTTTTCCAGTGGCCCATGTGCAGTGAGTGGTCAGTCTGGGAGGATAAAGGACTGACCATCTCATCCCATCCCGGATCAACTCAGAAGGTCCATCCTAACTCTAGGGCTGCCCACCCCCTTGGTCGAGGCTGGCACTGGGTGTGCATCACAGCTCACCTCTCCCTCTGCCCCCTCCTTCTTCCTTACCCTGCTTCACAGGTGCTAATCCCAAGGGTATTTCCTAATCAGACCCACCTGTGTGCTAATCTCCACCTCAAAATCTGCCCTCTGGGACCCCAACCTGCAACAGAATGCAAACGAGTGTGTGTGTGTGGGTGCTGATGGAGCTGATGAGGCCAGAAGAAAGGATGGCAGGCAGAATCTGGTACCCAGTGGTTCCATTAACCAAACTCAGGGGTTGATTTTGAGGGATTTGATGTGTTTGGTCTCAGACTCTCAAAGACCTAAAGAACCTGTGAGATTCGGTGTCCCCTGAGGCAGGTATGCTCGGTTTCACCCACTTCTTCCAACAGCCCCGCCCCCATGGCCACAGATTGGGCCAGTCCTCGTTCCCATGCCCTGGCCTGGTGTCTGGGCCATTCAGAATCCTTCAGTAGGATGTCCTAACTGGAGAGAAAGACCATCGTCTCCTCTGGACCTGAAACTGCTGATAGAAGCTGTGAACTTGCAGGGGCCAAGAGTGTTAAGAGGAAAGATGAAGAGCACACAGAGAGATCTTAGGGCAGGCCAGGTGCTCACAGGCCCTGGTGTGTCCACCTGGCTCTCAGGCCATCCTCATCCTCACCTCTAAGGTGACCCAGGATCCCACCCTCTGGTGTACAAACCCTGTATGATCCCCCTGCCCCGAGTGTGAGTGAGATGGTGAACGCCACAGGCTCTCGATCCTGTGATTGGGTTCCATTACACGCACAGGTGGTGGGATGATCGCGCCTGGGATTACCCTACCTTAGATAAGACTCCATCTTATCAATGCTGATGAGTCGTGTTAGCCTTGAGGATACAAACTGCCCTGCTGGGGAGGACACCCCAGGGTGGCCTCAAGTTCCTGAAAATGGTCCCGGCGTACAGCCATCAAGAAAACGTGGACCTCGATCCCACAACCACGTGGAACTTGACTTTGCCAACAGCCCGAATAAGCCTGGAAGTGGGCTCAGACCTGAGACCACGGCCCCGGCTGGCCCTTGACTTCAGCCTGAGCAAAGGCCACGGCAAAACTGTGCCTGGACCTCCTGACCCACGGAGCCTGTGAATGATTCAAAGTGTCTCCCTAAGCCACTAAATTTGTGGTACTCTGTTACACAGCCACAGAAAGCTAATATACTGTCCCTCTCAGATTTATAACTGGGAAGTCCCATTTTCTCTCTGAAATGTATACAAGTTAATTGTCTTACTTTTTCAACTGTGGAAGTCTGGGAGATGAACTGATCATAGGAATATAGAAAAATAAGCAACCTAACAAAGAAGGGAGTTTTAAACTCCGGGAAAACAAAATATTTGAGGTGCAGTATATTATTGTTCAAAAAGACTGGAAGACCGCCCCTTCTGGAGGAGGCTAATCAAATACTTCGTATAAGACAGCCTTGATATCTGAACAATCTGGACCAAAACAAACAAAAATCATCTTGTGATTTCCAGCCATGAAACCATGTGTATCGCACTAACTGAGTGCAGATGAGGGAATAAGTTCATTCAGTTGTCATTTATTGAACATGGATGGTGACAGACACAGCACTAGGGGTGGGGGGCCTTGGTGGGCCTGCTGAGTTTCCATCCTTCTCAGTTTATGGATTGAGCCCCTGCTGTCACTCTATTAACTGCCCTGTGTTAAAAAGAAACAGAACCCCGGATTTATAGAATGTTTGAACTGGAAGAGAATTCAGAAGTTAGAGCGTTTAGCCTTCCTAGTGCACTAATAAGGAAAAGAGAGTCAGAGCGTGAAATGGAAGAGCTGGACTTGAACTCGGGTCTCCAGGTGGGGCCCTGGACCAACATTCTCCCTCACAGAGCACAGAGCCTCTAGGGAGGCGGAAGGCAGGTGTGTCTCAGAGAGCTCAGGCCTTGTGTTCTGACAGCTGTTTTATAGAGTTCTTTTATAGAGCTATGTTTTATTATACTAATTTTTCATTGGATTCAAAACCCCAGTACAAAAGATAAGAAGAGAGTCATAAGGTATCTTGGGAAAAATATATCAGGAGGAAAAGTATGGCAACGGTAAAATTCTTTCTAGTGCTGTAGGATCCCAAGGGGAAGGGAAGTGGGGTGGGAGGTAGGGGCTTTTTCTGCCCTATTCCCTCCCTTTTGGACCTTGTTTTTGGAGGGAAGAAACAAGCTTTTGGAACATCTTTACGGTGGCTGTCTACCATGACCATGCACCAGAACCTCTTGTGGACTTATTTAAAAACACAATTATTATTTGATGGGTCAGGAGAGAGTCTTGGTAATAATCTTTGAAAAATGTTCCTCACAACAATACCACGGCTCTTGGCAAGGAATCTGGCACAAGTCTGATCAGCTGCCGGTTTTCAGGAAATGCAGAGGAAGGCATTGAATGTGCCACGAGGGGGCAGCCTGAAAAACCTTGGAAACTGCGTCTTTGATGGATACATGGAAATAAAAAGGAAAGGATGGGGAAGGGACTTATACATTAGAAGAGACTTAAACTACATTTCAAGTTTGAAATAATGTGAGGAAGGAATTACTATCAACATCAGATGATGTGGACGTTTGGAGGGAGATGCAGGCTGAGCCTGGGACGGAACGTGGAGGATGAGATTCTGCTTCTTCTCCTGAGTACCAGTTACGAGACCACTAATCGTCATCATCACCATCATCACCATCATCCACTTTCATAAGGCAGATTCCAACTCTGGCAATACCGGAGATCTCAAAGTGGAACAGCCATGCTCGCATGTTTTCTCCCAATGTCCATATTGTCCTGTCGGCTGCAGAATCTTCACCAGCTCTCCATGACATTCCACGGTGAGGCCAGCTCCCTCCTTGATGTCTGTAGACCTGCCTCACATCTGTCCATGCCGTGTTTTGGTCCAACTCCATCATCCAGCCCCATGTCTTAACCCTCTCCAGCCAGACCCCTTCCTGGAAGTCCCGCTGGCCACTCTGAGCTTCCTGTCTTCTTTCTTTGCCAGCTTTGTGGACAAGGATACAGAAATGCCTTGAGATCCCACAAGAGCAGGAGTCACACGACTCCTTTCTTTGCTGACCTTCTCTGGCAACCAAAGGTACTTTGATATGAGGAGAAAACTCCTTGGTAACCAGCGTAGCTCGGACTCTGTCCTGCACGTTCCACCATTGCTTTGTGCACTTAGCATCTCTCGGCCCTACACTCAAGTCCACTGAGAGGAGGGCTGTAGCCTCCTGGTCCAGGACATGGAGCTGGGGACACCCCATGGATTGACTGTCTCAGTCCAGGAAGGCTGATTCTCTGGGAAAATCAGGAACACTGGGTTTTCTCCTCGAATCTTCCCTCCACCAAGCATTAAGGTCCTCCAGAGAGACCTGCATGGAGACACTTCCTTTCCTTTCCCTGTTCGATAAATAACATTCTGAACCTTCGGAAGAGGAGGTGTGAAGAGCAGAATACTTCATGGTGGAAGCCCCCCAGACTGGATAAACAGGACGAGGTGGAATGAAAGCAAAGCAGATGAGGACAGTGCTGAGGACGTGGCCTCTGGCTGGAGAGAAGCGTGTGGCAGTGACACGGCCGAGCAGAGCACGGGGCCCATGCACACGGGTGCCTGAGGCAGGCTTCAGTGCAGCAGATTCCTGTCCTTGTGAGGGGAGGGCTTGGCCCAGACGACAGGGAGTGGACAGTTGCTGAGCTCCTGCTCAGGACCAGACACCGCCTGGGCTTCCCGTCATCCCATCCTATGCTGATAAACACCCTTTTCGTTCATCGTCATTATCCCTGGATACCGAGGGATGCCAGGCTCAGCGAGGTTACATTCACTTTGCCCCCACGTCTTCCAGACAATATAAAGATTGGAACTGATGTTTGATTTTGGTTTCCAAAGTCTGCACTCCTACCTGGCTGGGACCTCTCCGATTGTTTCAGGTGTATGTACTCTTTTCACGCTCTGTGTGTCCCTTGGAAATTCTGATAGGTCAAACCTACAATAGCTAAATATAGACACGCACATCACATCAGACACAGTCCCATCTTACGCAGATGCCATTTAGCACGTGTTAAATGATTGTCGAAAATTTACATGAGAAAAAAAGTACAGCGTGAAGTGAGAAATATCGATTCATTTGATTTTCATGTGACTCAGGAAAAAAGGTCACCTCTAAAACTGAAGGATGACACAGCCCCATGTCCAGCTTGGGGACTGAAGTTCTTAGAGAGAGGAGGCAGGACACAGCCCCATGTCCAGCTTGGGGACTGAAGTTCTTCGAAAGAGGAGGTAGAGGATCCCAGCCCCCCTGCTGCCCCTCCGCCGCCCCCCCCCCCACCCCACCCCATCACCGATCAGCTCTCCCCAGCCATGCTACAAATACCCACCAGAGAAGCAAGACGGTGATTTTGGTTTTAGATTTTATCATTTCCTTTTTACAAAAGTCACCCAAACCTCTTGTTAGAAATTTGGAAAATATAGGTAAACAAACAAACAAACAAACAATTGCAAATGGATTCACTAAAAATTCTCCACTAATACCCCAGCACAATAAGCTTTTGGATCTGTGATCCTTCAGACGATCTTCCGTATGTTTTCATCCTGTGGCTCTTTGCTTTCGCACGCCTGCCTTTCTGTGCCAATTAATACACAGCTGCTTTAGTGTTGCTCAAAGATGGGCCCCCACCAGGTGTGCAATGAATTACCAGAGGTGCAGATTCCCGGGCTTTTTGTTCGACTAAATCAAAATCCCGCAGAGTATGGAAGTCAAGAATCTGTCTTTAACAAACTTCTGGAGCAATTGTTGTCTGCACTTCATGTAGACAGCCATCCCCTTTGTCGTGCCTGGGGTACTCCAACATGCATACTACACCAGAGACTGGGTTACTTAGTCAGTGCCCTCTTCGTGGACACTTAGGCGAGCCCTGAGTTTTGTCCATGATGCCATGTGTACCAACGCACATGTGACTTCACACATTGTGCTCTTTGGACAAATTCCTGGAAGTGGGGTTGACCCCTGCAGCTCCTGCACCTGCCCTGCCCAGCGATGGTCCCAGCTGACCACTGTCTCAGGTCCTCCGGGTGGCTGCCCATGGATGAATCTCCACCTGGAGGCGTGGGAAGGGGCCACGTGGAGAAGGAGAGCCACCCCTACTGGGAGCCCCCAGGGCAGCTCACACTCCAGTCAGGGCTCAGGCAGGCGGATGTCGCACACCCCGCCTTCTGCTCCTCCGCTTAGCGACACCGTGAGAACTCTTGCCTGAATGGTCAACTGCACTGGGTGCTGGGGCCACGGTCCCCGACCGGACTCAGTCCCAGCCTCAGGTTCCTTGCACTCCAGCTAGAGAGACAAAATTGGAGACCAGGGAAATAGAGAAGCCAAGACCTCCTGGAGGCCACGGGGAAGTCACCAGAAAGGTGAGGTTTTCTCTGTTATCTAAAAGGGAAATTTCTAGAGTTACCTTAGAAACCCATCACTACCTTACTCCCCTGACATAATTCCTATTAGGTTCTGGACTCTGAAGATTCATATTAAAAAGTTTCACGTGGGGCTTCCCTGGTGGCGCAGTGGTTAAGAATCGCCTGCCAAGGCAGGGTACACGGGTTCGAGCCCTGGTCCGGGAAGATCCCACGTGCCGCGGAGCAACTAAGCCCATGCGCCACAACTGCTGAGCCTGCTCTCTAGAGCCCGTGTGCCACAACTACTGAAGCCCACATACCTAGAACCCGTGCTCCGCAACAAGAGAAGCCACCGCAATGAGAAGCCCACGCACCACAGTGAAGAGTAGCCCCCGCTCGCCGCAACTAGAGAAAGCCCCGCACAGCAACGAAGACCCAACGCAGCCAAAAATAAAAAAAAAAAAAGTTTCATGTGTGTGTATATACACAGTAAGGTCATGTATCACAGGCTTTTCATTAAACTGGTTCACCCACTCAACAATACGGTATGGGTATCTTCTCGTGTCCATACATTTATTTATGGCCTCTTTGTAGAACCTTCCCTGGCTGTGGGGTGGTCTACATTACGTGTGGTCCCAGAGGTTTTGAAGCTACCACCCACATCCTTGTTTCAGGTCAGTACTGTGTCATGGGTTTTACGGCCAGGCTCTGCTCCCACCCTGTCAGATACCCCACCCCCTGCAGCACAGGTCCCCTATTCAATAACCACCCCCTTATCAGCACCTATGTGTGTCTTAATGAAAACCTAGCAACTTAATAGACATTGTTGAATTACTGAATATATTGTTTTAGAAGCAAATCTGGAATGAAAACACCAGAAAAGTTCAAGTTACCAATAGCCTTACTAGTGCTGTTGGTGAAGACACTAAAGCCACAGAAACGCTTTCCTGAAGAATGTTCTAGACTTCAGAAGTTGGCCAAGTGGGCGCCATCTCTCAGGGAGTTGGCTACTGCTGACCTCTAATGGCAGCTCCAGGTAATACACCCAAAGACCTTGGAAACCTGGGAACTAGTTGTGTTATTTGCGGTTGATCCAACTGTAGTTGTGAAACCCCGGGGTCTCTGAAGATGTGCTAAATTTTCTCATGATTAGAGGGGGCTTAACAGAGGGGCATGGCACAGAACCAGAGAGTCATGCTTCAAACTGCACCGCTGATTTTTGGCTGGAGCCAGCGCTGACCATTTTCATAGATCCATAAGGTTGTCCGTAGCATAGAGATACACAGCAGTGACAATTTCATGTGAGCTCATGCTCTAGATATATATCAGGGATCACGTTCATCCTATGGCTTTAATGCCCCCACTGTTTTCTAGGTATTCCCAGCTGCAGTCCTGAAGTGCCTGTGATCACTCACTCCTGCCTAATTTTCATTCTAGAGGGGAGGCCTGGAGGAGAGCTTTAGCTCCTAGTAAATTCCAAACTGACATCTGAAGTCAGGCATCCTGGCTGCCCTTTTCCAGGTTCAAAAGCCCAAGAAACCCTCATTCTGATCAGGTAGAGGCCATCCACTAGAAAGGAAGCTGGCAACAAGGAGCTTACGGGTGCCAAACGGCTGCAAAGTCGGTACAGAACTCCAGCCTAGCTGCAAAGTACTCCACTGACTATATTTGTAGGAAAAAAGTGAGTCCAGAAAACAACCAAATGTTTGTCCTTGGGTTGTGTTTATTTTGCCTCGAGGATTATGTGGGCCATTTGTGGGGCTTGGACCCGCACACTTGTCTAGAGGTCTGGGGCCAGCGGAGGTGGGCAAAGCTTGGAACTGCGTGGTCCTCAGTGGAAGGAGAGGGAGCACAGAGGGATCAAGGAAAGATGGAGAAACAAGACAAGGCCGTCCTGAAATGCAGCCCAAAACTGTGTAGGTGGGAAAAGCAGGCCAACGACGGCACGTTTTTATAAAATGTGACGACATTTTAGTGATGTGAGAATTCATGTACGTGTTCTGCTCTAAAACTTCAGGGTGAGACCACCTGAATTAGTGTTCTGAGTTTCTACATTTTTTAATCATCAGCAGAGGGAGAACTGGAGGGATTTCACTTCTTCAGCTGTATGTGTCCCATTTGGCCTCCAGAAGATGACATTTAACAAGCTCCACTTTCTGTGGCAGGGTGAGGCACTGAGGCTGACACTATCTCTTTCTCTCACTTCAATAAGCTCACTTAACCCCTCGGCATCTTTTCCTTCTCTTGGAGAAGGAGGGCCTGGCTGTGATGTAGCCAAATAATTAAAGCTGATGTTTGAAAATGAACAAGACAAACCCTTCATGGTCGATGACTGCCATATTTTCTAATATTTTAAAATGACCTGTGTGTGTGCTAGCATATATGTTCACTGCAGAAAATTTAGGGAATACATAAAAATATGAAGGAATAATTGAACCACTGAGTTCTACTACACAGCAAGGATAACATCTAATATTTTGATGTGTATTCTTAGAGCTCTTTTAAAAAATTATTTATATTTATTTTCATATCTCTGTTTCTTTATCCATATCTATACCTGCAGAGTTGGGAGTCAAATCATCTGTAGTGTTTTGTAAAATTGGTTTATTTGGGTTAAAAATGGTAGAAGTTGGGGCTTCCCTGGTGGCGCAGTGGTTGAGAGTCCGCCTGCCGATGCAGGGGACACGGGTTCGTGCCCCAGTCCGGGAAGATCCCACATGCCGTGGAGCGGCTGGGCCCGTGAGCCATGAGCGCTGAGCCTGTGCGTCCGGAGCCTGTGCTCCACAGCGGGAGAGGCCACAACAGTGAGAGGCCTGCGTACCGCAAAAAAAAAAAAAAAAAAAAAAAAAATGGTAGAAGTACTTACTATATATTCTTATGAAATATGACTTGAAGGTGTGTACAGTATTCCATCATGAATCTACCACAATTTGCCTATCACTTAAGTTATCTTTATTGTTTTATTACTGAAAATAATGCTGTATAGGACAGCCAGTGAGGTTTTCTTTGTCTACTTGTATACTTTACAATTGACTAATGATTCTGATTACTGAGTAAGCAAAGATTAAATGGGCTTCCTGGTCTTCAGTCAAGGGATGAAGGTGTTTGGGTTCAAAGATGATGAGCAACTTTCCTAAGGTTCTTAGAACAAGCTACAAGTGTTTACAAAAAAATCATTTCAGAAGCGGTGAATAAGATAAGCCATGGGGAAGTGGGCAAGGCCCCTGTGTCTGCTCCTGGACAAAGTCCTGTGTCTCTGCTGGTCCTGAAGCTGAGAGGGTCGGGGTCACCTGAAGTTGTGAGGAAGGCCTGGGTGAAAGGGAGGAGCCCACCTTAAGGTTGGGGGCCTTTCCACAATTCACACATCCTTCCAGCATGAAAGGAGGGTGCTGTTAGTTTTTTATTTGACAAATAAGGATTCTGAAGACCACTGGCAAAGAAAGGGTTCCAGAAGCAGAGCAGAGATTGCGTCTAGTGTGTAGGATGTTAATGGAGCACCCTGGGGAGAAGGGGGAGGAGGGGGAGAGTGGAAGAGGGGGAGAAGCAGTAGAGGAGGGGAAGCAGGGCTGGAGGGGGGCCAGTCCCCTCTGTGGGTGTCTGGGGCTCCACCCTGCTGGGACTTGCACGTGCAACAAGGCTCAGAGTTGTCCCCCGCAAACACTGGGGGTTAAGGGACTTTCCACCAACACCTACCAGTCATCTCTGGAGAGCTCCTCCTCCGAGGTGTTCATGCCCCCAAGTTGCTGACCCGCCACATGGAAGCCCACTCCAGCACAGACAAGCAAATGCTCCTGGTTAGAATCACCTGGCATGCAAGTGGTAAGGGCCGCAGGTATGTGGTGGGGTGGTACAGGAGGCCGTCCTGGGCTCTCCTGATCCCTCCTCCATGCCTTTCAGCCATTTTCATCAACCCCCGAGTCTGGAAGATTCTATGCTTGTAGAGCAGATTCTCTGTCAAGTTCTCTCCACACCCATTGCCAACAGCCTGGTTCAGGCCACGGTCACTCACCCAGAGCTTAATCCAACAGACTCTCAACTGGTCCCTCTGCCTCCATCTCCAAGTTACTCTCTGGATCACAGCTCAAAGCAAATCTGATTGTCTCACTTGCATGTAATTTTCTATGGCTCCCCATTTCCTTTAGAATAAGTTTCATACTCTCAGCAAAGTTTACAGGCATTTGAATGATCTGCCCCCAGGTACCATTTCTGGTCTCCCTTCTTGCCATCACACTCCTGGTGATCTTTGGTCATACTAAACTTTCTCCAGTTCAGCAGGCCTGCAGAGATGTGTTTCCTTCTCCTTAGAACACCGTTCCCCTGTCCCTATGAATTCTTTGCTCAGCTAACTCATTCTTCAGGTCTTAGCTTGGGCATCCCTCCTCTAGGAATGCTACCAGTCCCTCCAAATCTAGGTAAGTGGCTTCTTCTTGGGACTCCAGTAACATCTTGTATCTCCCCGTCCAAGCCTCTCTCCCACTCCACTGCAGTTTCCAGTTTGCTTGACTGTGTCCCCTTCTAGGCTCAAAGCTCTGAGAAAACAGACACCAGGGCTCTCTTTTCAGGGTTACATCTCCGGTGTCTACACCAGGGTGAGCTCTTACAATATGGAATCAATGAATGCATGAACTCTTGAGTGAGTTACTGTCACCATGTAATAAATCATGAATTATTAACCTCCTAATAAAATTTAATTTCACAGTGTTTATTATTGTTTATTCTTTTTATTCTGTTTATCACTTGGGATGAGATACTCTTTATCATGGGTAAAGGCCCGTGCAGTTAGTGATAGTCTGATTCGGATCACTTTGACAAAATAGTGTCACAGTTACACCACAGTTTGGCACCTTCCAAATCATCGTTGATTAAGACAATTTCAGACTTGTCTATGTATTTCAAGTTTTTTCTCAACTTGGGAAAAATAAGAAGTGAGTACCTGCACATACATGCCTGCCACTCAAAACCACGACATTATAGTGGGCAGGACATATTGGAAGAGGGGGAGCATTTTCATTCCTTCATTTTATGACCTGTGAGAATTAGCCATGTGCTTTTATTGTCAATAAGTATTTTCGGAATTGAAACCCAGATTTGGGACTCTGTAACACATGATTTATTTCATTAAAAATATGTATATCTATATATTATATGGCATAGTGAGAAAAACACAAACTTCGAATTTAGATGGACTGGGGTTCATTCCTACTATTTACTAGCTAGAAATATCGGCAAATTTCTTAACTTCCATGGGCTTCAGTTTCCTATTCTTCAATATGGAAATAATAGCACCTACTTTGTAGGCTGTGGTAAAAGTAATTGGTGAGACGTGTGGACTGGATTGTACAGTACATCATGTGCAATTATTATCATTGTTAATATTGATAACTTGATAGTTAAGATATTCTGACCGAGAGGACACAACTGCATTTTCGCTCATTGAAACTGCAGGGATTTGGAAGTTCAACCCACTCTGGTCTTCCCTGGTAGGGTTGAGAACACCCACAGGGATAATCCAGAGTAGAAAGGATAGAGATGCTAAGCACTGGTGATCCTGGTAGCTATGGAGCAAAAATGATCAGCTATGGGGTCTCCACACAGTCCTCCAGCTCCTGAGGAGGGGGAACACTGCACCGTTTCTGGGTAGCCCTGGTCCCTGTACATTCTGGATAGTGTCTCAGTGTTTCACTCCTCACTAGGTTGGACTGAATGGGAAATAATATTGTCCCCCATATAATCAAACTGTCATTCTTTGGCCATTGATTCAAGCACAGACCTGCCTGTACTCACCTCCAGTTTCCCTGACAATGGGTTGACCCAAGGGCTCCTTTCATGATGCCTGAAGTTCTTCAAGTTAAGCAACATTTGGAGTTGAAGACATCAAAGCCTGTGAGATATTTTTAACTGGAGAATGAAGGTGAACATTTAAATGGATAACGTTCTGTCAGAAAATAAGTCCAAACCCTTGGCCAATTACATCGTTGAAAAAAAAAAAAAAGAATCAGTAGCAGTTAACAGCAAAACTCACCCTCAAAAGCAATTTTCTATTCTATCTCTGATAGCAATCTTGTACAGAATTTCCATAGCAGTGGGGGACAGGGGTAAAGTTAATTGTGTTTTTCTTGAAGCAGCTCTGAGAATGAGGTCCCAGGTTTAGGGACTGCCATCTCATCTTCTATGTGGGGTATAAAGCCAGAAATAAATATCTAGGGAGTTCCCTGGTGGTCCAGTGGTTAAGACTCCGCGCTCCCAATGCAGGGGACCCAGGTTCCATCCCTGGTCAGGGAACTAGATCCTACATGCCGCAACAGAGATCCCGCACACAGCAACGAAGATCTCGCGTGCCACAACTAAGACCTGGCACTGCCAAATAAATAAACAAATAAGTATTTTTAAAAAATGAATGTTCTATAAAAAAATAAATAAATGGTGTATAGGATCTGGTCTTTAAAATAGAGAAAGAAATATCTGTTCACATTCACACCTGGGTCAGAGGATTCACTTTTCCTTTGATCTGAACAACTAGAAAATATTCATCAGGATTTAATCAAAATACTATATAGTTGACTTAATTCAATTACTACAAACTGAGCAAAGTGACATAATAGACAGCCTTAATACATGCCTGAAAATATATATTGTGTTCAGAAATAATTACTCAATTTTACTGTATGTTGGGGTTTGCTTGCTTTTCAAATACTGCAAGTATGATATGGAGCTTAATTATCTGCTTAATATGTACCAGGTTCACTGATATCCATGTAATTTTTTACCATATGATTTCCTATTTTATGATTTCCATTTCTTGTCATCCAAAATTTGTAATTCCTATTTCTCCTTACCCAAAATCATAATTTTCTACGGACTTTTAGCATTCACTCTACTCTTTATGTATGAACAAAATTGTCTTTTTTTCTCAATGATGAAAAGAAATTTTACTCTTTTTCACAACAATAACATACCTACATGGCAAAACTGAGTTTTCTGTATATATGTACAATCCTTTTAAATTTGTGAGTTAACAAAAAATTTTCTGTCTTAGAAAATTGTTCTTTCTCATGTCATTTGAAGTAGTGACTCCAGTACATTGCTTTGGGGCAGTGAATAAACATTGGTATGAAAAATAATTAACTCCAATACATGTGGTGGTGAGAGGCAACACCTAAACTCTTCCATCTCCGTGCTGAACGTGGGGCTCCACTCTGTAACAACAAAATGGCAGAATCACAGGCAGGTTTTGTTTGTTTGCTCTGGGACTTTCACAGCCGTAGTGTGCCTCTACTCCAAGTGGGGACCGTAGAGAGAGTCAAACTCCAAATCCCAGATCTTCAACCACGTGGTTACAGGGAGAGCAGCCTGTTTATCAAATGAGACCCTTCCCCTTTCTAGCCACACTGATTGGACCAGGCAGAAGCACGTGACCCAAGGTGGGCCAATGAGCATCTTCCATTGGAAACCAGCAAAAATCCAGAGGAGGAGAGCACAGTCTTGAACTGGCTGCATCTTGACTGCAGGTCTGTGTAGTCCAGAAGTTGTCAGGAGCTGCTTTGCTCATTGGGAAATGGGAAATCAAAGGCTGATCTGCAACAGAAAGAAGAGTGAGCAGCTCCGCAGAGGAAAGCGTGGCTGAGAGACACACAGAGAATGTCTTGGGCTCCTGTGGAAGCTCCAGACTGTGGTTTATTACAGTCCAGAGACCCGGAGCACCTGTGTCCACAGGTTCCAGGAGCCCCTGTCTCCTGATAATCAGTCCCTCCTTCTTTTATTCCTACAGCCCCCCCCCCACTGGATCTTCTGCTGTTCGTAACCCAAAGAGCCTTGACTACAAATCACGATACTAATATTTTTTTGTACTTTTTGGAATCCAAAGAGATAAAAAGAGAGTGTAAGGTCTAATAATTATTCACAGTTGGCTTGGGATTTGAGGATTAGAGGTTGTAAAAGTAATAAAATCAGGGGAGGTTTTCCCTTGAAGCGTTTCAGCTCCAGGCCAGCCACACTGACATCCATTCTGTGTCACCTCCCTGTGGGTGTGCGTCACTTGAAAGATGAGACCATCACACAAATATTTTTGGGATAAACTATCCGAAGTTGCCTTCAGTTTCAACAATTCTTTTTCTCCATCTCATGGGAAGGGTAATCATGCAACCCTTATCTCAGCCCTCACAGCAATTCCAGGATATAGGTACCTTTTCCCTTATTTTGCAGATAAAGAAAAAGTGACTTGGAGGATTAATTTGCCTCAGATCACACAGTTAGTCGAGGGCAAAGAAAAGGCTTGCACTCAGTTCTTCTGCTTTTTAAGCAGGACACTCTCCTCTGTGACACATTGCCCCGTTTCTGTCTCTTTGCTGGACAGAATATCAGTCTCATTCCGTTTAAAGATTATCAAAGTGTTAAATGAGCAATTTTATCATTTTGGAGAGAACATGTTGAGGAAGACTTTATTCAGTTGGCTTTTACTCATATTTTTGTTGCATAGAAGTTGCCAGAAGACATAGAAGCAAAGTATTTTGGCTTAATGTTTTTTTTTCAAGAATCCATAACTGGTAGCCCCCAAAAGAACTTTGCATTGAGGTATGGTTTTTCAGTACATTTGGAAATGCACATCCAAATACAGAAGGGAGACCTCTGCTTATGTCAACCCAAATAATTAGGTAACACTACTTAACGTTAGCTATCATTTCTTCAATATTTGCACTGTCACATTGGGCTAAATGTTAATGTGGATTATCCCATTCAATCCTTAAAGCAATTGTATCAGTTAGTCTAGGTAACCTTTCCAAGGTTACACAGAGCATCCAAAAATACAGACCATTGCCACTTTTCAAGTTTGAATATTGTGCTTTTCCAGACAAAGGAAACGGGAAAGGCGTCTCCAGGGAACCTGTTCTGCACCTGCTCAGGACCCGACCACGGACAACTTCACAGAGGTAGGACGCCAAGCAGCCCTTGGTATGAAGATGCTGTTGGTCCTGCTCTGCGTGAAGAAGTAGGGGACTGAGCTGCACTCTTATAGATGAACACAGCCCAGTGAGAAGTGGGGGCCTGGGTCATGGAATCACAGACTCATTAAAGAGTGAACAGAAACATTACAAGCAAGGAGCTCCTCAGAGAATCCTGGATTTTGGTCCTAGAGGCAAAGGTAGCAAAGGGCTTCATAAAAAAAAAAAAAAAAAAAAGGCCTTGGAGGCAACCATCTAAAAACCTCCAAAAATCAAAAACAAGAAACCCGCTTTTTTTTTTTTTAGTACAAATGTAAATGTTCACTTGGGGAACGTGACCTTCAAACTTTATTTCTGCTGCTTTCACTCCAACATAGAGTGGGCTCCTGTCACACAATACAGCTGCCCCTCGTGCAAGCCAGAAACCGGGGCAACGCTGAAGCTGGCAGCCTTGCAAGGGCCATCAGGCTGTCTCCCCAGGAAGGTAAACATCTCACTAATAAAATAACTGACTCATGAAACAAAGAGCAAAGTATTTGGAAGCAATTTAGTCTAAAAAAAAATCAAAGTCCTGGTGTATATAAATGCTATCACCATGGTTAACTTAATAGGGAACTCTTATGTAAAGAATGTATTTTTTATTTCTTACAAAATTCTCAAATTGCTGTGTATGTGGGCGCTTCTAAAGAATGATAATCAAATGTAAAATAGATAGCTAGTGGGAAGCAGCCTCATAGCACAGGGAGATCAGCTTGGTGCTTTGTGACCACCTAGAGGGGTGGGATAGGGAGGGTGGGAGGGAGGGAGATGCAAGAGGGAGAGGATATGGGGATATATGTATACATATAGCTGATTCACTTTGTTGTATAGCAGAAACTAACACACCATTGTAGAGCAATTATACTCCAATAAAGATGTTTAAAAAACTAAAATAAAGAACGGTAGGCTGAGCTGTTTTGATTGTGGAGCTGGTTGACATTTGGACTGTTTATCGGTGTCTCTGTCTCCCCGTTAATGCACAGCCGGGCTAAACAGTAAAACAAACTTCAGTGGTGGAGGGGACTTCTACCCCAGGTTGATATTTAAATCTATGTGACCATGAGTTTTTGGAGGTATCGTAGATGATGCAATGTGACCATTTTGTTCTTGGAATCAGGAGGCATGGTTCATGCCAGCCCGCTCAGCCTGCGTGATGATAGTGTCATCTGTGTTTTATTTGGTTTATAGGAAATGCTTCCTCCTTGCCCCATCTTCTTCTGAGCTTCCCGCAGGATGGTGTCAGTTCCGCTGTCTTAGCCACGTGGAAAGGCAGATGGCCTTTGTGGGAAGACTTTCTCTTCCTCTCTTCCTCCTTTCCTACTACTGGTGACCACCCTGCTTGAACAGTGTTTTGGCTACTTTCCCACTGATGAATTTCCCAAACCCTGTCAGTGGCCAGCAGTTAAATGTCCTGCCGCCGGCTAACAGAAAATGCAATGTGGATTGCCTTTCCCCCACCCCCCCAAACTTGCGTGTTTATCCTTCTTCATCTTGATTCCTGGAAGAGTCAGACATCTGACACTCAGGTCAAGCGTGAAGGAAATGGTTGCCCCAGCTGAAAGTAGGCTCGATCTCCATTTGCTTTTAAATGCTCTCGCTCAAGATCAATGTCTAATATTTTCTTTGTGTGATGCAGTGACTCTCAATAAAAACAAAAAAAGGTGTTTGACCTGAACTTCAAGAGGTCCAGGCAGCAGCGATGTTCAGTGGAGAGAATATTATTCCATTTGCGTGTGTCTGATGAAAGAAATGATTCGACTTGAACATCCAAGCACAGCTGAGGTGGAAGAAGGAGGGCTATTCCCCCAGCAGAGCAACACGCTAGCAGGCACTTAACTCCAGATTCTCTCTTGCTTGTATTCCCTTCCCTCAAGAAGGATGCTTGAAATTATTTGATGGAGAAAGGTAGTACTTTGAACTCCAGGAAAATCAAAATGTTACAGCTTTGAGGTTTTAATTTTTTTAGTCTCACTGTATCTAGTTAATAAAAGCAGCTGTATTAATTTTTTTTAACTAACGGGCAAACTTGCCTCATTTTTAAGAAAGCAAGTTCAAACATTTGGTACAGATGAACGCTGGTCAAGCATTTAAACAAATCATTTCGGTGTCTGATGGTTACATAATAAAAGGCGTTTGATTCAAAACCACGTGTCATATTGGTCAGCAAATACCTGCTTCCACTAAATAACCAAAATACACAAATTGAAATAAAGTGAGATTCTTTTTCCAAAGTTAATGAAAGGTTCCTGTTTGTGAATTGTAGGCTTTGAAGTTCAAACCTTCCCAACAGCACCAGGAATTTACCAGTGATTTATGACTATTTGGACAAGTGGCGACCAGAGCGTTACTCTCTGGAAAGCTGACATTCCCTACCTGTCAAAGCAGCTTTCCTACAACCCGGAGTCTAGCTCCCCTGACCAAGGCTCCTGCTCGCCTGGGCCTTTTGGCTTGGCCTGGCCTCCTCTCTCCTTCGAGGCCCTCGCCTTTTCTCTCTCCACCTGCCCCAAGTCCACACGCTCCCCTTCTCGTCCCTCTGCCCGCTCGCCCCAGGCCCAGACAAGGCCCGCTTCCCTTCTGCCCTCTGTGCCGTCTCTTCTGCTCCTTTCTTTGTGACACTTAGCTGATCCAGTGAACTAAACTAAGGCCAGTCTGCCTGCATAAGTAGGGGGTAATTATTGGGTCCGAGAGGCTCTTTCAGACCCTTCCTGCATTTCCCCAGATGGACAGTGGCCTATTCTGCGTAAACAAATTGTGGCCGAGGTTCTATCCCCATCTTTAAGCCCACACTGCCCATCCTGGGAGAGGATCAGGCCCTGGGATGGTCCAGACTGGCAGAGTCTGTGGGAGAACAAAGGGCCTCACTGGGACAGGTGGGTTCTGGAGGAAGAGCATCCCGCAACCTCAGGTGCTGGGACATCCACAGTCCTTTCTGGGTGGCATCCAGGGCAGAGACTCAGCCTGGAGGCGAGGCTGGGTTTTGACTCGACCTGAGTTGGAGTGTCTGAACAGCCCTCCCCACCCCTCGTGTCCTACTGCAGTGTGGTCATTAAAAAACACGATCTAATACATTCATCAAAGCTAATGTGTGTTACTGAGTTGTTTTCTTTTCTTATTTTGATAACTTGCTTGGAAGCCACATGATTTTCACGACCATTAATATAAACTAGTACTAACGAGACATAGAATGATTCCCTTTATCTTAAAGTCTATTTTCCTATTTTTTTAGTCTCTGGTTTTCTCTATCCCCATAGGACCTTTCATTTTAGTCCGCTGGCATTTCTAGTACGTTCCTGCACATCTCCTTTATTGGCGCAACATCCGGGTGTAAAGAAAGCCCAACACACGAGCTGTCATCAAGGGCTTCATGGTCTAGCTGGAGAGAAAAGAATAAGCACGAAAGGAATAATGAGCGAGGTTACTGCGGAGGACAGAGGCACTGGAGAGACCTGAAGAGCTGACCCCCCGGTCAGGGGCTTAGGACCTGGTTTTGTCACTTACTAACTGTATGGCCTTGACACAA
This sequence comes from Aethalodelphis obliquidens, assembly GCF_003676395.1. Classification (NCBI taxonomy): domain Eukaryota; kingdom Metazoa; phylum Chordata; class Mammalia; order Artiodactyla; family Delphinidae; genus Aethalodelphis; species Aethalodelphis obliquidens. The sequence continues at coordinate 17,750,018 of NW_020837962.1, forward strand.
GCGGCAGCTTCTGGAGCCTCTGAGCTTTGGTCCACGTGTCTGAAAAGGGAAGATAATGTGCTATCTGCCTTGTAGGTTTCAGTGAGCATTGAATGTGAGGCCCTGCTGGGTGCTCTGTAAAACACATGACACGTGTCCACAGTCACTGGAGTGTCCTGGTGTCATGAAGAAAAGCCTGGCTCCCGGGAAAGGTATTACGTGGTGGATAGCGGGTAGACCAGGTGGGATCAGGATGGAAAGGAATGTCTCTTTCGAGAAAAAGAGAAGAATGAATAACACATCTTTATCTGCCTTTGTGTTCCAAAGTTATGTCTTGTTTTCTAGGTCTAATGGAAACTTCTCACTCACTGAAGGGGAAAAAAAAATGAGCATATTCCTATTTTAGGTGGAATATTTAAGATCGGAGACACCAGGCACAGCTATGCTGCATACAAAAAGCGTAAAAGAGACAGGGACAGAAAAATGTTGTTTGTTTAATGTGCATGGAGGATGAAGGAAAAAATGATCTTCAGAGTCCTGTCGCTTGGCTGCAGTTCATTTCCAAATAAAACTCTCCCCAGTACCATCCTGGCCCAGCCTCCTCTGCCTGCCAGCCCTCACTCACGCTTCCTCAGAACCACCAGCATCTTTCCCAAGGCAGCACTGAAGGAAAACTACACCCTTGTACTTCTAGATAATTTCCTAACCAAAAACACAGGACCCCTTAGAACTGAATTCTGGGTGAGGAGTCCAAGCTCCGAGATACATTCTGGAAACATCAAGCTTGTCAAGATTTATGAATGTGTTAATTTTGATCGTAACTCCGTCCACAGAATGAGATCAGGACATCTGAATCTGAAATTTATGTTTCCATGATGCCAACTATCTGGAAAGAAAAATAGGGATGCTTTTTCATTCATATTAGACAAGTTGAAAAATTGTTGGAGGTTCCTTGAGATGTTGGTGAAGAAACAGCAGAGCAGACACGTGGTCCTACGTGGACATTTGGGCGAGACAGAATGCATCTGTACCACTGCACTAGACTCTGCTCTTTACCAAATGTTGTATCTGGCTTCCCTTTGAGCGCAAAAGATGAATTCTTTCAAAACTCTCACTGCTATCCAAGTGCGATGTGCAAATGTCTCAAAATCACCGCTTACTCAGCTGTTTCCACACAAGGTACCTGGAAGGCTGGCCAGAATTTTTTCCTCTTTATGCATCTATGCTCTCACTTTTATTGCCATTTCTGTGCATTCTGTGAAGAGATAGAAAGGAGGGTGGAGATGTTGGGCGGGGGGCGCCTTGGGATACCCTGGTGTTTCCACGGGCACCCAAACCCAGCTTGATGGGAGGCTGGAAGTTAACTCTGGGCTGACATATGCGTCATCAGAGCTCCCAACACCAGGAGCATTCTCATGCACAATTTTTCTCCCGAGATTTTGTTATTCTTCATTAGGACCAAGAGCAGTCAGGGATGCCGCTGGAACGTCTGCTGTGGCTGTAATCCACAACTTCTCTGCAGAAAAATCTGCGCTGCCCTTGTAAAGGGACATGTCACGTTTAAGCAGCCTGGGAAAGTGGAAGTATCAGGTTGGCAGTTAGAATAGGATTCTGGAAAGATTCACATAGCTGGTATTTAAAGCCACGGACACTGATGAGTCACCTAGAAAGAGAAACAGAAAGAGAAAAGGTGGCCCAGGACTGAACGGCAAGGGTCTCCAACATTTAGAGTTCAAGAAGGTGATTTATTCACGTATGAAATACAGCAATTTAAAAATCTCTAAACTGTCAGCTATTGCACCGTGTCTCTAATGGGTCAGTGGAATAAGAAATGGCGAGAGACTCCAAGGAGTCCGGCATCAGATACGGAGCGAGGGGGGCGGGGAGGTGGGTGGAGTGGGGGGGGGAAATGTGAATGTGGAATGTCCACTGCCCTTCCATAGGTTTTGAGCTTGGTATAGTCTGCTGCCCAGGACAGAGTCTACACAATTCATGCCTTGTCACCTCTGGAACGCAAATGGAGAGCCTCAAGCCATGTTTCACTTCCAAAAGCAGCACTCATTTCTAATCATCTTTACATCCTCCACAGAAGAGACATTCTGAGACTTTGGAGGTCAACAGCGAGATGTTCATATTCCAGAAATTCTAGCAGGTACCTCTTAGCCTGAGTCAGTACCTTACCGAGAGCGCAAACCACCGTTTCTTTATTACAGCGATTTCACATTCTGTGACTGTGTGTGTCTATGAAATGCCAGATGCCTCTGAGTCACAGTGGCTTCTTAGAACCATGTACAAAAAAAAGTTTGCACAGATTGGCTGAAAAACTACTGCTAATATCCATGGTTTATGATGTCCCAAAGATATTTTTGCCTTCATTTATCACAACTTGAACCCCATCTCTCCTAAGAAATTAGCCCCTCTGTATGGCTGCAGGTAAGTCCGTGTTGACCTGTTATGGTTACAATTTATGAGTCACACCAGTCCACAAGCCTGGGAAATTGTGCTGAGGCTGATTCCACCGTCACCGAACCTGGAGAGAGTCTATGTCTTGTTCGCTGCAGCCGTGAAAGGCTCCCACATTGACACAAATGCTTGTCCACCTCATTCTGATGATTAACTTGCAAAATAAGCCTCACGTCATTCCAGGCTGGTCTCTGTCTTAACTGGATGTGGAAGGGACAGCCAACTAGAGGAGGGATTGCTGGGTGACTTCGAGGAATACCCCAACACAGATGACCTGTGTGTAGAAGATGAGACAGTTGCTTTTGGGTTCGCAAAGCCAGCTGCTGTGTTTTCTAAGTCACACCTCAAGCAGGACATCTGGGGAACGTCTTCCTGGAGGAACTGTCTTCATCCTAGGTGCCTAAGCCTGTCTGCCTATCACAGTCACGTGGGAAAGCTCATTTAAAAATGTGGAGCCTCTGGAGTTTCCCATTCAAGGTATCTGGCTTAGAGCCCAGGAATCTGTATTTTTTAACCAGTTTGGCTTGTGTGTTGCTACAGAGTCACATCGAATGCATGGGATTTTCTAGAACATAGGATCAAACCAGAGGAAGAATGTCTCTGAATGGACAGCTCTGAAAATGATGCAGACACAATCGCCTGGTTAGAGTTGAATAATCGGCTGTGCTTATGACCCTCCTGTGAAGTCACTGGTCACACATAGTGGACCGGATTTGATCATTACTGTGCTTTATCTCAGTTGATAGGAGGATTGTAAAAAGGGCCTATTAGAGTTTTCTTCATTATTCCCCTCAAATAATTGCTGAGCAGTAGGTCATCTAAGAGACCCTGCAGGATATACCCAGGGCTTTTCACCAATGAACCCTGAGAGGTTGCCCACTTCTCAGCCCATCTTTTTGGACTCAACGACTGAGTCCATCCTCTCTCAGGTGATAACAGGAGACATCTGAAGGTTGCTTCAGCCAACCCTTCAGACGCTGATGAGGTTTGGAAGCATGTGTCCTCCTCATCCTTCTTCTCACGTAGGATCCCGTTGCCTTTGCTGGGTGGGTTTGAGTCCTCTGAGCAGAGAACATGGGATCTTTATCATGGATGGTCCAGGACTGATGGGCTGGCTGATGTCAACCTATAAGAAATGTATTCTCCCCAGAATGCTCTTGATGACCCCAAAACCATCAAGTGCATCTCCTCCAACACAGACTCCCTGCATCTCCTGAGTGGTTGCTAAAAATACCCACTCCATTTTTGGACTCCTCTCCCAGCCTTTTGAATCAGGATTTCTGCTACTCTCTGGAATCTATGTTTTTAACTATTTGTCTGGATGAGTCAAATATGCAATAATATTTTGGAACTTGGGCTCTAGTTACAGAGTCCCAGAGTGAAGGAAACAGTCATCTGCCGCCTTCACTGTGTCCTGCTCTGGAAAAACATGAAAAAAGCCTTGGAAAGAAGTGTTCCACTCCAGTGTGTAACTGTTAGTTTAAAGGTGTTGTTGCCAAATCTGAAACCACTAGACTCTCATCGAGTTTGCTCATCTCAGTAAAAGACTCCTTGAAGCCAAATCCAGCCTCTGTAGCCCAATGCTGAATTAAATCTCAGAGACAGAGTTTTGGGTGAAATAGAAAAGAAAAGCTTTATTGCTTTGCCAGGCAGAGGGGGCCACAGGGGGCTAGTGTCCTCAAGACTGTGTTTCCCGACGTGGAGCGGGTAGTGAGGAGTTTTATAGCAATGGTTCAAAGAGGGCGTGATAAGCTTGTGGACATTCTTCTGATTGGTTGGTGGTGAGGTAAGTGGGAGTCAGCATCATCAACCTTCTCTTTCAAACAGGACTGGGTCTAAGTGCTTGTGGGCAGCATACAGGTAACTTCTTCCACCTGGTGGGGGTTTCAGTATCTGCAAAAGAGCTCAAAGATATAGTTTTGTGTATCCCTTGAGGGGGAACCAGGACCCTGCCCCAAGGCTGCACTGTTTCTTGACTGCTCCTCCCTCGTCTCTGCATCCCTCTCCCTTCCCTGATTAGCATCTGTTTGAATCTGCCCCTTGGAACTCAGGAAAGGTCATGGAGGCTGAATGAAGACAAATTCTTGTAATCAAGAAATGGGGGACACAGAAAGGCTTTTGTGCCCAGAAGCCCCACAAGTTTCCGTCCGTATCATTCTTACAGTCATCCTTAATGCTCACTCATACCTACATTCAAAATTAAGCAGAAAATTCTGTCTGTTTTATCTGAATTCAGTCACTTCTTACCACCTCTGCTGCCACCCTCTCCTGCCTGGACCATCCCAAACGTCTCTGATGGCCACTCAACAGGCAAAGTGCTCTTTTTAAAATGCAAGTCGGGACATGTGACACAGCTGCCCAAACTTTTCAATGACTCCCAGTCTCTCTAAAGGATAGTGTGTCATGTTCTTACTATGGACTCCAAGTTTCTCCATACTCTGGGCCACATCAGCCTCTCAGCCTCCCTCCTTCCCTTCTCCCAGCTCCCCATCCTTCCCACTGTCCCTGGAGTCCATCAGGCACAAGGCCCCTCGGGGCCTTTGCTCATGCTGCCCTCCCCCGCCCCCCACCTGAGGGCTCAGTCTCCACATGTCCTCTGACTTACGGCATTCAGCTGTCTGCTCCAATGGCATTGCCCCTCCTGGTGCCCTGTCTCGTGGAGCATCCCTCCCTGAAGACCTGTGTGTCCTTCACCAGCCTGAGTTCCACCATCAGCCCGGACGGCATCCTCAGAAGCTTGCCCCCATCCTGAGCTCATTCCCACAACTCCTTTTCTCACATGACTCACACCTTCTGCTTCCTGCTCTGTGCTTCTGATGTTTTTAACCTGTGTTATGAGTTCCTTCCTTGGCCAAGGGCATTCATAGTCCCTCTTCTGTCCCTGGTGCTGCCTCCCCACCCTTGGAGCCATTCACCGAAGTGATTCCACCAGGAACACTGGGGTCTGCCTTTGCCAGGCAGGGATGCTCTGGCTGGACCAGGAGTCCTGGTGTGGGGACAGGGCTTTTCCTAAGGTTGACTTCTGGCAATGCACATCATTTATTTGTTTAACGTGAATGGAGGATGAAGGGAAAAATGATCTTCAAAAATCGAGTCCTATCGCTTGGCTGAATTTTTTTAAAATTTTATTGGATTATAGTTGATTTACAATGTTCTGTTAGTTTCAGCAAAGTGATTCAGAGATTCAGTTATACATATACATGTATTCATTCTTTTTCAGATTCTTTTCTCATATAGGTTATCAAGAATATTGAGTAGGGTTCCCTGTGCTATGCACTAGGTCCTTATTGGTTACCTATGGGGAATGCATTTTAAATCCACTAATGTGAAGTGGACTTGGGGTGGTGGCCTGGGACGCGCTTTCCCATCTCTAACTCAATTCAAGACTCTTTCCAGCCCAAATTTCTCTGCAGCCTTTTCCAATATGATTTGGGAGGTTTCAACAGAATGCTTTGGTCAGTTACGTAATTTGAAAAAAAAAAATTAAGCAGGGGTGTGAAGTGGTCGCCTACATTTCCATCTGCTCTGACTTGTCTGGAAGAAGAAAAGACCTGTTTCTTTTTCACCTCTGTTCTTAGTGTTCAGCCCATGTTCAATATCCCTGACATAAAATACACTCTGTTCGGCCTGTAGGAGCCCAGAGCCATACCAAACGAGAAGCACGAACTTGGCTGTGATGCCTGAGGTCCTGGTCTGTGGTCTTTCCCCACAGGTGGCACCTTCCCTCTGAGGCTCAGAGGCACCCCCATTAGCTCAGCAACAGGGACGGAAAGACACATCCAATTAAAGAGAGAGACGAGAGGCCCTTGCTCCTGAAACTCAATGCCGAAGAATAACCATTGCCCAGAGCAGGATGGGAGCTCATGGCAGGCTCCCCGGGGCTGGGCCTGCTGAGGCCACGTGGTCAACCCCACCTGCTCATCTCCCCTCAGCATCCCAAGGGGCCTTCCCAGTGCGGGGGCAGCAAGAAGCTGGAGCCAGAAGCACGGAGGAGCAGATGATCTAGGCAGGGCCTATACAACAAATACGTAAATATTAGGTAACAGTTTCGTGATTTTTTTTAGCGTCTTATACTGATGACTTTTCATTCTTTTCCAGTCTTTTATTCAATGGGTATTTATTACACACTGACTGTATGCTGAATCCATGGCAATGTCGCACACATCTTCTCTCCTTCGGAGCTTACCAAACCAAGTTTAAATGTCATTCTTGATCAGCATTTATTTATTTTTCCAGTAATGGACATGACATTCCTTACCACGTGGGCTTGTGGAGAGGATTAACGGGGGTGAGGGTGGAGGTGAAGAATTTAGTGCAAAGGAAGCACCCACCACATCACTGCTTTGTCTCTGCTTTTTCAGATTTTGCTATAGAGCAATGGATGGACCACCTGCAAATGCTCTGGGTTCAGATTTCACTGTTGTTCACAAAAGTCCTGTGAAGATGATGTCTTTGCTAATAGTCCACGCTGTGCACGTTTCAGAAATAACCACTGCAAACCGCTCTGCCTAGAACCTAAATTTATTCACCGCAGTCGGTTTTTCTATCGTCTATCTATCTATTATCTATCTATCTATCGTGCGCGCACATGTGTCAGTGGCTTTTAATGGTTATTTTCTTGGATTTCGTTACTATTATGCTTTACCTTTCCACTTTTCCTTAAGAAAACATTTTCCTCAAATTCTCAGTAACTGTGTGAATGAATTGTTAAAAGCATGAGGAGTAGGCACCTGCACTGTACCTTCAATACGTTAGCACAGACACTCTGAGATCTCGTGCTGGTACAGCTCCATCACTCCTGGCTGTCCAGCCATGGCCCCACTCCCCGTCAGAGAGGCAACCCCTCTTCTGAGTCGGCGACTGTAGGAGCTTCTATTATTCATGTCACGTATGCCGAGGCTTGGCTAATGAGCCTGTGTATTTGGAGTGACGTTTGTGGCTTGTAAAACTGCTACAGTTTGAAATGCATCCTCATTTGGAGAAATTGAGGGAGTCAGGTGCGGGGGCTGGATAATGTATCGTGGAGACACTGCATGGACAGAGCATCCAGCATCCTGAGGGACTCTGCCCAAGGCTGGATCTTTCCCTGGTTCCACAGCCAGCGAGGAGTCCAGAGGGTTCCCTCTGCCTGAAGGGGCCACCATGTGAGCAGAAGCCTGTCTGTGGGATCACATGGACTTCCAAGCAAGGCCGGGGTTAGGGCGCCTGAGTGGACGGGGGTGGGGCTTCCCTGAGCTCGCAGGACAAGGGCCTGAGCTACTTCTGTGTTTCCCTGGTAATGACTGTTTCACTGAAGAGGTCTGCATGCGTGTCAGAATTTTATCTGCAACTGGCTTTCCTCATGGCCTAGGAACCAGGCTGTGGGAGAGAAGTCGAGATTCACCTCTAACTTTATGGGGAGCTGTTGTTTTCTACCAAAAAAGCCGTAAGAGTTTTGCCTGACCAAATCACCTGAGGTCAGCTGGTCATGTTAATAAAGTGAAGTAATCGTCACAAAAATAATCGCTACCGATCCTCCTCGTGCAGTGAGGGGCTTTCTCCAGGGTTTATGCCTGGCAGAGAAATGGAGGTCATCTGGAATAAAGCCCAACTTGGCTAAAAAATGGCCAAATTGCCCTCTGAAGTGCTTCTACCACTTTACACTTCAACCATCAGAAGAGAAATTTCCCATCCCTCCATATCCTAAGCAGCAAATCCTCAGAAGGGGTCAGGAAATGAACAGGAAACAAAAAGGAAGGAATGAAAAAGGAAGAGGCAGCTGGAGATGTGTAAGGGGCTTCAGGTCACCCCGAGAGGTGGGGCTTTACCCTGTAAGACCTGGAAAACCCTCAAAGTCCCGCCTATGCCCTTGGACTCACAGGGGAATCATCTCCTTGCCTTTTTCTTGAACCTTAAATGAATTGCTTGAGCAAGACCCCTGAAAACTAGCCTCAGGTAAGTATTCATTCAGATCCAGGAACACCAAGAGCCAGTGCTGTGGGTTCCCTCCTGCCCTTGGTTTCTTGGAGATAATTTCATGGATAGTCTCTTGCCTCCAACGTCCGTCAGTTGGAAACCTTATAACAAGTATTACATGTCTAGCTCCTTCTGGGCCCATGAAGAAGCCACCAAAGTTAGGCTTAAATGTGTTTAAAATGTTGAGTGATTTTTCCACAGAGTCCTGATGCTGAGGGGTTTGGCTAATTGGATACGATTCAGAGAACATTTTCTAGGTCTCTTTTGTCCTCATTTCTTCCTTTTTATCCCAAAGGATAAAAGGATATCCCAAAGGATATCCCAAAGGATACCTGCTCAGGGTATCAGAGAACCATGAGTGACTGTCCTAGCCGGAACCAACGGCTGAAAGGAATGAATAGGCATTTCCCGTGCAAGAAAGGAACAGGCAAGATCACGGATTTCCACTGCTCGTGGTGACACATCTGGGTTTTGCCACAAGGGCCTTGTGCCAGAACGTGCCGGAGCTTCCCAGCTTCATTTAGCTTTGCCTTGACCAGTCCTGCACAGAAAAGAATTTTCTTCTGTTCCTGAATCTTTTCTGGTCTTCCGATTCCAGTGATCACGTTTCTTGTCAGTTCCCATAACTGACTATGCTCTGGTCTTTCTTCTGGTCCAGGAGTCTCTTTAAGGTAAACAGTTAATGCAAACATCGCCCAAAGCATTAAGGTCCAAGGGCTTTGCTGAGGCCACGGTGCCCTGTCCTATTTCGTGGTCAGTGAAACCCACTTTGTTGTGCTTCCTCGCTCTGTGGTAAAAGGGGCCGTGTCCAAACAGGATGGAGGAAATGCTGAAAGAGCCTCTTAGACTCACCAGGGACATGCCTTTCATAACAAACCCACCTCTGTGGCCTCCCCCGCCTCTGGTTCAGGGGCTGCTGCCTTCTTAGGACAGATTTGGATTGAATGTGCATTTCATCAGGGGAAAGGGGAGACTTCATCTCAGGAAAGTCTCTCATTTTGCAGATGAGGAAGCCGAGGTCCAGAGATGTCACATGACAGACCCATGCGGCATGCAAGCAGGGGACCCGAGATCCATAAGGAACTTCACCACCAGCAACATCTATTAGATGCCTACTGTGTGCATCGCCAGGGCTTTGGGGTAGGACGGGAGTAAGCATGGTCCCCACCTCCTGTGAGCTAATCTCCCCAGCCACACCCACGAAAACTCTGAGAACTCACAGCGCATTTGACGTTTTTTCCCCGAATGGAGGACCTTGCAATTAGTTAAAGGCATTTCAACATGCAGGTTGTCACCAACGGTCTCTCTTGTATTGGCTTCTGACGCCCTAAGGAAATTCTTTACCATCTAGAGACTCCCTGTGTACTTCTCGCACGCTACTCCGTGTGCCTACGGCAACCGTGAGTGAACGGTGCTGAGCGCCCGACTTGGGACCACCAGCTCCCCTTGACCACGGACCGTCTCAGGCTGGGCAGCTGTGGTCTCCTAAGGGTTAACCGGGGGCTCCAGGGTCGGCAGTGATCTCTGAGAGCCACCACTCGTAGGGTCAATGCCAGCATGACATCTGGTGTGCACCTGAACAAATCCCAGAAGTTTCCTTTTCAGTATTGTGTAAATTCTGTACCTCGGTTCCTGGCTATGAAACCCACTGCGGTAGGAGCTCCAGCAGGCAGGGCAGCATTTCCTCCAGGCGAGAACCACGCCCAGAGGAGCAGCGGGAAGCCCCCTCCACCCGCCTGTGCCCCGGAGCCCTCAGCGAGGCTCCTTCTGCCAATAATTCCATTTGGCTCACTCACTTTTTGAAGCCGAGTTTTCCATCTGAAGATGGGTCGTCTCTTTTTCTCTCCTTCTCTCCCTCTTCCAGACTCGGTTTTCCCCCAGAAGATACACACTGCCCACCCTGCCCACCCTTCCTTGCGCGTTCCCGTCAACCAAGTCTCATCACTTAGGGTGGCTTGAATTAAAAGCAGGCCTCCAGGGCTTCCCTGGTGGCGCAGTGGTTGAGAGTCCGCCTGCCGATGCAGGGGACACGGGTTCGTGCCCCGGTCCGGGAAGATCCCACATGCCGCGGAGCGGCTGGGCCCGTGAGCCATGGCCGCTGAGCCTGCGCGTCCGGAGCCTGTGCTCCGCAGCGGGAGAGGCCACAAGTGAGAGGCCCGCTTACCGCAAAAAAAAAAAAAAAAAAAGGAGGCCTCCAGAGGGGAACTTACTGCTCGCCCTCCTCTTTTTCCTTCACGCCCACCTTGTGCTTCTGTGCAGATGCTTTGAAGAGGTCTTGGTGGAGTCGATCGTCCATAATCCTGGCTTCCGGTTACTTCCCCTGAATGGGAGTTAAAGCTGGAATTGCGGAATTTTACAGCTGAACAGGCTCGATAAGGCTATTCGAACACACAGCCTCACTGTGCAGATCAAACAAATGAGGCCCCAGCCGATCCCGTTGCCCCCCAGGTCAGCGAGAGTCCTCGTGTCTCTGCCTCGCGGGTCCTCTCTCCTCTGCTTTCGTGGACCCCTCCCCATGGCCACAATCTCTGGTGAACTCAGCCCACCACACTTCACGAGGGCCGTCAGGGCACCGCCTGGGAGAAACTGTCTTCCTCCCTCCCACCCCTCGTCTCACCCCTCTGCCCCGGGATGCGTCGTTTCTCCTTGCCTTTGCTAGCTCTGCATAGCAGTGGAGGACGGTGGAGGACGGAGATGCTGTCCTAGTGTGTCCCCCACCCCCTGCCCCCGAGAAGGAAAACCCCGAGACAAGGATTCTAATGCCAACCCTTGACTTGGGAGGTGACCCCGGGAGCCGCTGGTGGGAGGTGGAGACCGGAGGAAGTCCTGTGCAGGGTGACGGGTGGACCTGGCTCTGCTGGGGATGGTGGGCTCAGGGTGAAGAGCAGGCCTCGGAGAGCAGCCCCACCAAAGAGCAAGGAAGCGCCTGCACTCAGCGACCAACGCTGGTCCCTCCTTTTGGGCGGTTGCTCCCGGAACGTGAACTCCCTGGCGTCTCCAGCCCGCCTCAAACTCTGGGCAATGTCTCAGTCAGAGACACCTGGAACCGTGTGCCGGGGTCCCCTGGCAGGGACTGAGGGGCTGGCAGTGTCTTCTAAGGTGCTTACTCGTCTGTGTCCCCCGAGGAGCAGAGCTTGGGATTGGATGTATCTCAACACCCCCAAATATGCTGCGTGACAGGCATACTGCTTATTTTAATGGAAGTAAAACATGAATTATACCAATTAATAACACTCCCCCCACAACTAAGGGATGGATGGCAACCCCGAAGCTGGGCTCTTGACTCAATCAATGCTTGTCCAAAGCATTTTTCAGAATTTTCAGCCAAATCATCCCTCTTGCAACATCAGAGGAATCTGGATGTATATTCCCTGGAGCCTGAGGGGCACTTTAGTCCAGAGTGTCCTGTCACCACCACGGCGTTTCTTTGACGTTTATTTCTTACATTTCTATGGATTGCATTCTGTTCCATAGCCTGTCTACATTTCTTTTAGTATTTTTCAAACATTCAGTGACCAGTTAAAATGAGATTAACTATTGTTTGTACATTTTGTGGGTGTGTCAGAAGTGACTGTTCCAGGTGACTTTCTGTGGCTTTGCTGGGGGTCATATAGCCCCTCGCTCATGCCAGCCCCGGGGAGCTGGAGTCATTGTACTTCCTTCCGTGGTGTAGACAGGCTTTGCACCCAGGATGTTCGGGGTCTCCTGCCCTCAGCCTTGGGCTCCCTGTTGACAAGGGGCTTGTTCCCTGAGGTACTGGGCTAAGCCCCTGCTTCCGCTCCACTTTGTGTAGGGTTGACCTCATAAATATAGAATTACTGCCCAAGCAATGGGACTCCAGGTAGCTTCAAAGTGGGGAGAGGGAGGAACGGGTGTGTAAGAAGTAGGATCTGAGGGCTTCCCTGGTGGCACAGTGGTTGCGAGTCCGCCTGCCAATGCAGGGGACACGGGTTCGTGCTCTGGTCCGGGAAGATCCCACATGCCGCGGAGCGGCTGGGCCCGTGAGCCATGGCCGCTGAGCCTGCGCGTCCGGAGCCTGTGCTCTGCAATGCGAGAGGCCACAACAGTGAGAGGCCTGCATACCGCAAAAAAAAAAAAAAAAAAAAAAAAGGAGGTAGGATCTGAAATAGGTCTTTTCCGAGGGGCCAGCTCATGTCTGGTGTCCCAAACCCCACTCATTCCTGCCCACTCACCAGGCGTGCACTCTTACACCAAAGCAGTTGTGAGGGATCGTCTCCTGTCCTTAGAGGTGAGGTGCCCGAAGTCGGTGTTTGTCCCCGTCATGGCCTTTCCCAGATGCCCCTTTGCGCCTCGCAGAAGCCACATCACTCTTCGCCCCACACGATGCCAGGCCTTCAGGCTCTATGTCCCCTTTCTCCCTCTGTGGGCTTGGTTTTTCCCATAGCCCTGGTCACACATTAGCCCCCATGCCCTAATACCTGGCCCACTAAACCCTAAGGGACTCTGTGATAACAAGCATCTAGCATCCTTAAAAGGAATCGGGGTGTTTCCAAATTCAAATGTTTCTTTTTCTTCTTGTATACCCTGTGACCAAAAGCAGAACCAGGAGAAGAAACTCCAAATCCATCTTCGTTTGCCACGAAATATCTGATACTCCATCTTTAGTCAGAATGTTTCATACCAGAAAATGCAAACAGTAACAGTTGGATTTCACAGTTTAAATATTGTCAGTTATACATACACATACCCACCCACACATGTGTACACATACATTTGTATAATATTAATGTGTACATATACACACTCATACACACTGATATATTTCAAATTGCATGGTATTTGAGAAGAAGCATTGTGTGGACCTGCTTCTCTGTTTTACTTGCCTGCCTTTTCTCCTCTGCATAATCTCCAGAGCCCATTCCTCCCTCAGCTCCGATGTCACCGCCTCCAGGAAGTCTTCCTGGGAACCCCCTCAAGGTGGGGTTCATGGCCACCTCTTTGCTCTTTCAGTCTGTTTGGCACCTACGTTCTGGTGTATTAGAGACAGATGCTACCTCAGGCGGGGCTCCCCGCAAAGAGATCGTGAGACAAGGATCCCAGTGCAAGTGGTTTACCTGAGAGGTGAGTGATCCCAGGCAAGTCGATGCAACGCTGCAATGCACGTGACCCCAGTTCCAGCCTCCGGTGCTTTGCTGCCACTGCCTGCTTTGCCAGCCCCTCTGCTCTGACCTGGAGGTTCCTCTGAGGGGTTAGGGTTAGGGGGTGGGACGCTGCAGGCAGAAATCACCCTCCAAATGCACCGTTTCCTCCTGCACAGGCTGCAGATTGCTTGGCTCTGTGGATTTCTCTCTCCATATATGCCCATCTGTGCTCCATCTGCCAGGACTTTCTCACAGTTCTGCTTTGTCCAAAGCCCCTCCTTGCTTCCCAGAGCCACAGAGGATTTTGTTGAGTGGACACTCACTGTGGGTCAGACAGGGAATCCACTGTGTTGGCGGCGGTGAGGGGGGGGGACAGGCAGAGGGAAGAAACGTATTAAGAATGGTTGGTAGAAAAAAAAGGGCTAAGTTAGTGAAGAGACAAGAGCATACGGGCAAAGCAGGCATCGGGAGTGACAGTCCATCTGGGGGAGAAGCCAGCAGACTTGTGAGCTGTTTCTCTGTCCTACAATCCTTTGTATTAAGAGAGCCAAGTGCCCAGCATTTCAATGAGTAGAATGAAGGCTTTTTCACAGACAAAGCTTCACCGACTACTCCACAGGTTACTCGGACACTCTGCTCCTGAGTTATAACTGGAAAAAACGACGTAGATAAAGTCACTGGGGGCAGGACAAACCTTGCTCTTGCCTTGGGGGAAAGTCTAGAGGTTTGTGCCAGAAGGACCAGCAGAATGCAGGTGAGATCCTGAAGATGGATCGTTCGGATTTTGTGTAAAAAGGGAAAGAGGCTTACGGGCTGGAGAGCTTCTGGGCACAGCATGTGTCTGATTTCTCTCCGTGGCTGGTGGCAGCTGTAATCAGTTGGGTGTGTACCTCCGTTCCCTCATCGGTCCTGACCCACCTTTGCTGAGCACCCACCTCAGGCCAAAATCAAGGCCAAGGGCATGAGGCCAGGTGACAGGTTACAACGGCGTCATCACCTGAGAACCCGGTCCAGCTGGCGACTCGCCCCATCCCATCCCTCGGGTCAGAGCATCGTTTCTCTGCTTGAACCCTCTAGGGTTGGGGTTTCTATCCCTGGCTGGCGGAAGGGTCTAGCTAATATTTTCTCAATTCAGATCAAAATTCTTGAAGGAGAGTCTTCTGAGTTCTCAGCAAGTCTAAAGATTTCAGAAGAATGTGAGAAAAGCCTAGAATTTGATGTGAAGTATCAAGAAGCCCGTTTTCTTCAAGGTAGAAGGTCTAGATCATAGGGTCAGTTACAGATCGAATAAGACAATCGACATACATCTATGTTTATATACACATACATGTGCATGCATTCGTCACACACCTATGTGTATCTGTGTGTGTATAAATACCTGCACACAAATGGAAGTAACCCCTCAGCCCAAGTGGTCTGCTCTCCACATGAGGTCAACTCCAGAGAACCTCAGCCCAGTCACCACCGAGTGACCTAAGAGGAATCCCAATGGCTGTTTTTTCTACCATCTCGCCAGTGAAGGGGATCAAAGTCATTACCCATGGCCACACGTCTCAGAATCTTCAGGAGTTCCCTCCCAGTAGTCTGGCCCCTCGCCCAGCACACCTCAAACCTACCCTTTGGTCTGTGATTTCTCCCTGTCTTTCTTCCTCTTCCCTTTCTGCTCTCTGGTCCGGAGGTTGACGTAGGAGATGGTCCTTGTTGTGTGTTGAATATCAGCCTTACTGGGCCATCTCAACAAGAACAGGAACTTACAGGTCCTTTTACCATAGAAATGTCAGAGACTGTGATTACTGTTGCTAGAATAGTAGGAAGGGGACTGTGTAATTACTAAGAATGTCATCAAGAGCAGGGCCTTTTCGGAGGATACAGTACAGCCTTTAGAGGCTGGTCAGTTCTTGGGGGGAGGGGTGGTGGGAGCCCCAGAAGGAAGAAATGGACCACGGCCATCAGCGCGGTGGCTGCAGGATGGGTGTGGACGCCTGGATCATTATACTCCTAGTTTTTCCTTGGTGTATATTTGGGCTTTGCTCTCTCTACATAATCGGTAATATTTGTCCTTTGAAAGTTCTTCGATGCTGATCACAGAGGGCCCGGCATGGGACAGTGGGACAGAGAAAACCATGAAGACTCAGGTGGAGGGAGGGCATCCACCCTCAGTCCAGGAATGAAGACCTCGCCTGCTCCTAGCTGGCAGATGGCACTGGGGACCGTCCGTGGAAATCCAGGCATGACAGAAGAGGTCACAGTGCTGAGGAGCAGCCTGGGGGAGATGGACCCAAGAAAGCCAGGACCGAACCTTCCACCTGCTGCCCTGACTCAGCAGGCACAGCGCCCTGAAAGGAAGCCATCGGCCAGAGAACTCCGGGGGGACGTTATGAGGAGCCCTAATGAGAGCCACACATTCCTGACGCCTGTACTTGCACACAGGCATGGTCAGAAATGGGATCTGACCCAGAAATGGCGCAGTGGTTGAGAGTCCACCTGCCGATGCAGGGGACACGGGTTCATGCCCCGGTCCGGGAGGATCCCGCATGCCACGGAGCGGCTGGGCCCGTGAGCCATGGCCGCTGAGCCTGCGCATCTGGAGCCTGTGCTCTGCAACGGGAGAGGCCACAACAGTGAGAGGCCCGTGTACCGCAAAAGAAAAAAGAAAAAAGAAAAGAAATGGGATCTGTGAACCACCAGTTAAAGTGAGGTCCTCATCTCTTAGACAGCCATTGGGGCTGCAAGGGTAACAAAATAATTATTTATTCTTGGTGAGTGTACCATTCCCACAGCTTTTGAGCAAAGTTAGTTTACCTGTCTTCCTGGGTATCTGAGGACAGAAGGCTGCTAGCAGCATGGTGGTTGGCGCTGGTTGCAGAGCACCTACTGGCGTGGACCTTGTGTCCACTCCCACGTCCGTGTTTTAAAGATGCCCAACCAGTAACGAAGGGATGACGCCAATTAGCTCTGCTTTCTTTCTATGGTTCTAAAAATAACAACTCCCTCCTTTTATGTTTTATTCAAAACTGTCCCATGAATTCTCAAGGATGCATCTCCTTTTAATGTGTGTTCATTCAGATCCCCAGCAGCAACGGCAGAAAAGATAAGTATTTTGACATGTGTTCTTTGAAAATTCTGAAGATCTGAGAAGCCAAAGGCAAAATATGCCCAGAAATGAATGAAAACACGTGAAGCCAAAATGTGCATTGTGGCCTGTGAGTGTGATCCTGCTTCCCAAGTGCCCTGCCCATCCTTCTCACCAAAGTGTCCCTCAGGTCAAGTCTTCCAAGGGTCACCGTCTGGTCATTCTAACCCCAAACATTCCCTCCTTGTCGGATCACCTGTTAATTATCCTGCACATCTGGTATCACGTCGAGGAGACATACAGGCTGGGATAGCTTCACAAGACTTGTCCAGAACCTGCCCAGCACATCCTATGATTCTGAGCCCCCATTTCTTCCCCTTGCCTGACCTGACGTTACAGGGCTGTGTGTAGGATTATGTGCAACACTATCTTGGAAGCCGACCCAGTAGACCCTCAATGCTTACTTTTCCTCCCCGTGTCCTTGCCTTCTTCTTGTGACCCATTATCTTTTTTGCGGCTGTGTGTGTCGTGGTTTCCAACCTCATTGCAAGCTACTCAGGTGTAGAGGGTCCAAGCACATGGTGATCCCAGGACAGCCCAGGGCGGGGGCGGGGAGGTGAGGTTGAGAATGAGGTTATCAAGCAAGTTACTGCTGTGGGTCACCGCAGCTTAATGCTACGAAAATCTGGAAAAAGATATAAAACATACATCTCAAAGTTGCCCAGCCTGAGGGGCTGGGGGCTGGGGTATCAGGGCTCCACCCCCATCAGTCTTTGGTTACATGCTGTCCCAGGCCACTGCTCTACTCTCAGTCACCTTTCTGGGTTCCAGGGGAAGACCCAATAAAGAGAGGCAGCCATTGGCTGCTTGAAATGCTGCCCTAAGGTGGTCTAGCCTGAAGGAAGTGGCTGGGCCTTGAGAGAACCTCAGATAGGTGACTTTGGCTGAGAAAAATGTTTATAATAATGACTGACTCCAAAACAAAATGTTGGAGTGTAAATATTGACCTTTATTCAATGCAGTGCATGGAGTTAGGTGTGGCCTGCTGTTACTGACAAGAGGGGGAACAGCCTCAATCCTGCATCAGAGATCTTATTTAGATCTAACTAGAGGACAGGACATCTCTGCAAGTCCAGTTAGCTTGACTCATACAGCTTAGCAGTATAAAAGTGCACTCATACGTGTGTTTCTGTATGTATGTCCCATAACAAGCCGATGGCAAAATCTCCGTGCAGAAGTTTAGCCAAGAAACCAGTGAGATTTCCCAAAATGATTACAAGGAAATGCATAAGGACAGGCTGAGAAGGATGACGAAGGGTGACGTGATGAGTCCTGACCCACTCGAAGTGGGATCGTTGGAGGAAGTAGCACTGGCCTGAGTGCCGGGGGCTGCGTGGCAGTTAAATAGATGGAGGCTGGAGGTGGGGAGAGGGCCATGGATGTCTTAGGAGGAAAGGTCATGGGGTGAGAGACCCACGGCAGGAGGGACGTGGAAGGAAACCAAGGTGAGAGACATGACTTCGAGAGTCTTGACCCAGAGTCCCAAGGGGACGTGCATTCACAGTGTGACCTTGACCAAGTGATTTAGCTTATGTACGGCTCACCTTTTGCATCTGAACAATGAAAACTACAATGCCTCCTTGACATCAGCACTGCCCCATAGAAACTTCTGGAATAATGGAAAAGTCCTGTAGTTGTGCTATCCAGGATAGCAGTCACGGGCCATCTGTGGCCATTGAGCACATCATACCTGTCTACCGAGACGGAGAAATTAAATTGTACATTTCATTTCATTTCAATCAGTTTAAATTTAAATGCCCACAGGTGACCCGTGGCTGTCATACTGGACAGCGCTGCTTTAGGACATGGTTTTAGGGATTAAACAAAGCAACAGTGCTCTATCCATGCTGCCCCTTGGTGAGATCCTGGCCTTATCAGCCAGGTCTCAGTACCCGATGCTAATTTAAAATTGCCTCTTGCACAGAAGTGTGTTCGATTTCAGTGTGGCTGCTACCAGCCATCCCCACTAGCAGCAACTACTTTCCTGGCTGGCATTCTTCCAGCCCGTGATTGACTTGGCCGGCCGAAGACAAAATTCAAATGGCAGCCACTAAACGGTATGAAATATCTTAATTTTAACCTAAACTGGGGGGCAAGAACAGTCTCCAAGTCTACAGAAGCAGGGGCTCAGCAGATGACCCAAAAGACAAGAAGAAAAGCCTGTCTAAAGGCAAACAATCAGTGACTGAAAGCCATTAAGTTCACTCTTCTAGTTCAAAGGGATTTGCAACGGCAATTTGTCAGGCAACTGTTGTCACTTTAGATGCCCCTAGTTGTTTTCTTTGAAGCCCTTGATTGATTGCAGGAGGCTGTGCCAGATTCTTCTGAGGACAGGATTTCCACAATTGAACACATTATGTCACAGTAATTATGACTCTTCCCAAACTTAATCAACAAAGGCAAGAGTGCAAGTTTGTGAAAGTATGCGTGTGCTCTGCAGGGTCCAGGCAATAGTCTGGGTGACTGTGGACGAGACCAGACAACCAGCTGGATGGTTTTGGTCACTTAATTGTGTGGACCTCAAGCTGGAGAAAGTTGTCTGTTGGCGAGCCAACAGTGAGACAGGCTTCCACTTGAGAAGGATGATTCCTATGAATGAACAACCAACTGAGAATAATCAACCGAACTAACTAACGCTGTGTTATCTCTCTGGCCAGCAGAGGTGGGATCTAGAAAGACATCTTTTGCCAGTTGTGTGCAAAGGCAAGTGTGCCTAAGGGGAGCAGTGAAAGGCTTCCTCAGGGATGGGAGCAAAGGAAAATCAGCAAGTGTGAAAGAGCTATAGCAGCTGCTGTGCTCCTGACTCAGACTTGCTTCTAGAAATGCACAGAATGGAGAGAGGATGGGAGAAGCCCTTGGAAGCTTTTTGACATTAGGAAGAATTATTTGCAAGTTCATTTGCTACTTGCGAGGCTGTCAATAACCTCACCAATGATGGAAGTGTGCCCATGGGTGTTTGCAGATGGGGCGTGCAGGGTGAAATCTGCCAGGGCAGGGGTCCAGCTGAAGTGTCCACAAGGAAGGTCAAACCAGAAGGATTGGGGTTGAAAGGGATACAACTGTCTTCACAGACCAGCCCCCTTTCCAAACTCTTACACACCCCATGCATGACCCAAGCAACAGCAGTGTCCCAGGTAGAAGCGTCGAGAGTCATACAGATGATAAAGATGGGAGCTGAGGGACCCTGAGGAGAGAACCAGTGAGGTGGACCCTTGCCCAGCAGCTGTGTGCCAGATGTCCCCGCGATGTAGCCTTGGGGACACATCCATGACATGTAACTCCAGCAGGAAAATAAAAAGTGATATCTGCATACGACACATGGGCTCAGGGCCAGGAGCGAAGTCAGGAAAGCAACTCAACAAAGTTGGGAAGAACAGAAGGAAAGAAGGCGAAGCTGGGAAAGACCAGGAAAGCTGGGATGGGAGCTTTTCACAGTCATATAACCCAAGTACAGTACAAGAAGCCAGGCGATGTGTGTGGAGCGAAAGCTCATATCCACACCTGGTAGGAGGCTCCAAGGTCGATGCCCCCCAGGGCATTTTGCACTCAGTCCCTGAAGTGAGTGTGCTGGTCACACAAAGAGCCGGTATGAAGGCAATATCTTTAATCATTGGAACTTTCAGAATTCATTCATTCATTCATTCACTCATTCATTCATTCACACCCCCGACTACATATAAATTTTAGGGCCCCACGTGTTAACCAGTAACCTTTGGCTGCAGCCTTTCAATCAGTTGCAAAATCAAATAGTATCTAGGTTTTGTGCATTTAGATACATTCTAGATGGATGGGACAGAAAATAAAAAGTAAATAAATACTACAATATCTGATGGAGATAAGAACCATTAAGTAATAGATCAAGATAACACCGCAGAGGAGGACTGAGAAAACTAGGGGAAATTTTAAATTAGAAGATTGGGACAGACCTCCTTGATGAGGAGCTTATCTTGGGAAGAGCGCAAGGAAAAGTGTTTCAGGAGAGGGAACAGAAAATGTAAAGCCTGGAAGGAGGGAAAACCACTGGGTGCTTACCTTCTGTTTAGCACGGATTTCCAGACTGAATAATGATTTTTACCGGGATTTTCTTGTTTAGGGCATTTGTGATCACAAGGGTTGCAGATCACACTCAATGAAGAGTCTCAAGCTTTCAAATATATACACGTTCATACATGTATGTAAGTGTATGTGCGTGTGCATGTATACAGACCTCTCCTACGACATGACCTGCTTGGCCTGTTTGACCTGTGGTACTATTCTGGATCATCCCTGTGATGGAGAACAGCAGGGCGTACGTGGCGTGGGAGCCAGGTTGCCTGCGTGGAATCCCAGCTCTGCTCAGCGCCAGCTCTATGGTCTCGGGTAAACAGCTCATTTCCTCTGTGCCTTGATTTCTCATATGTAAAATGGGGATAAAAATAGTGCATCTCGGGTAAACAGCTCATTTCCTCTGTGCCTTGATTTCTCGTATGTAAAATGGGGATAAAAACAGTGCATCTCTCCTAGGGCTGTCATAATAATTAAATGAGTGAATATATGTCAAGTTCTCAGAGCAGTGCCTAGCGCAGTAAGCGAGCTGCAAGATTTAGCTATTTTTATGATGTGCTCCTCAGGTCACCAGGACACTTACTGGTATGTATCTAAGCAGAGGGGGATTAAATAGACTTTAAGGATAGTTTATTTTTACCCTGCTTGACTCCCCTCAACCTCATCCCCTAAATGGTCTCTCAGATTTTAACACTTGGGCAACAGAGAGTCTACTGCATCCTGGGGAAACCTCTATGTTTCTTGGAAAAATCTTTTGTGTGTTGCATGGAAACCTGTGTCTGCAGTTTTCTCTTCCTTGCTCAGGTTCTGTCCCTGGCGACCACACCAAACCAACCCGGTCTGCTTCCACAGAGGAGTGTTTCAAGGACAAGACGACGGGCGAGGTCCAGAGTCTTCCGTCCTCCAGGTGTCACACCCACAGCCTTCCTCGATACTCCCCGAGACACAGCTTCAGCGTCTTCCATTTCATGGTTGGCTCAGATTACCCATGGTGCCGGGGGATCTGAGCCAACCTGCTGGTGATCCGACCAGGGCAGCATGGAGCAGACGACCTATGACCTTCTTTGTTCAAGACCCAGTAGTCACTGTAAGATCACCAAATAGTGAAGTCAAATGTGTGGCTTCTGCGCCTCCTGATTTCTCTTAAAGATCTTATGGTACAGCACCACCAAGAGGTCTTCACAAATGTCATTTGGGGGTCACTGCTTCACCATTTTTACTTAGCGCCATTGACATTTGCGTCCCAGATGTAAAAAGGTCATCCGTCCCTGCCAATTGTTTGAAGCAGTTCATCAGTTTTGAACCCTAATTTTGTTAGACAATGTCATGGATAACCTAGTGCATCATTAGATAACCCGAGAGACACACCATGGGAATTTTCATCGAAGTTACTCATAAGACATGTAACTCCATGGGGCTGTGTCACACAGCTGGGGTCCTCCCTCTGGGCCAGAGCTGCGGATACAGCCTTGCAACTAGTTACTGACCCTAAAAATCATCAGAAGGGTTTCTCTACATTTCCCCTTATTTTCCAAAATGCATCATGAAACAGCCTGTCAAAAGCGGACAGTAGTCCAGCAGGCCACAGGGGCCTCTTGGCCATTTGCTAGGTGACAGCACCACCTTCTGCGGTGGACCAAGGGGATTGTTGAACGATCACTGTCAGAGCAGAGTCCAGAAGGACCAGGCCCTTCTGCTACACAAGGAAACTCACATAAGCAGCACGTAATGTCCGTGCTCCATGCCGCGGAGCCGGAATTCTCCATCTCGGGGCGTAGAATCCCCCGAGGGCTTGTGTGTTAACACAGATTGCAGAGGTCCCAGCCCCAGCGTTTCTGACTCAGCAGGCCTGGGGCAGGGCCCTGGGATTTGTATTTCTCACACATTCCCAGGTGGTGCTGATGCTACCTGTCTGGAGGCCACCCGTGGAGAACATCTGACTTAGATGAACTTCTCTTTCCGCTGCTCTTAAGATGGAAGGAGTAGGGACAGGGCGTGAAGTTGATCTTCAGATCTGCCCACACCTTTGAGACTGTTCAAACAGGAAAATTCTGTAGCAGAGGACTGCGTATTTATGAATGAGGTCTTTAGCTTTTATTGAAAAGGCCTTTGACTATTGTCTATTTCTTATCAGAATTGTGATTTTTCCCCCCCACTGCGTCATAAATAGAGCCTCTTGATTAAATTAGGTTTTGGCAAGAAGAGAAGGGTCTTCTCTGATCTTTGGCCAAATGTTTCACTAAAACATAATGCCCACCATATAGTTTAATCCAGTGTTCCTTAAAAAAAAAATGAAAGAGGGTTTAGTGTGAAATTGTTATTTCTCAGTGAACTCACGCTAGCTTCTTGTGATCAGATTCCTTTTGCAAGGGAAGCAGAATGAGTAATCTATTCCAGAATCCTGCCTGCAACAGACGTTTTAGGTGTCTGCTCCCCTCACCGAGGTTCACTCGGAAGGAAAATAAAATTCAAAGAATTCCCTTTTCTCCAAGCCGTTTAGCCTCTTTACATCGTCATTTGTGAGTAATGGGTTGTGTCTTCGGTCATCCACTTGCTTCTCTCACGTCCTCAGGAGCCCTTATTTGTCCAGCAGGCATCACGGTCCTCTGCCCATTCAGGACTGCAGACCCACCCACCCTGCAAGAACCTTCTTTCTGCTCCCAGCCAAGGCCCCAGGGGCAGGAAGCATCCCATTGCCGAAGGAATCTCCGTGGGTCCTGGTCCATTCCTCCACATTCTCAGGAGTTTCACTCTTGAGGGCAAAAGGCTGCAAAGGGCCAGATGGTCTTTAACTTGCTGGACAGTATCCCGACTGTAGTCCATCTGACAGTGGCAGTCTTGATGTAACACACAGCGGTCCCGTGATTGGTTGCATCGGACAAGATCGGACAACGTAAAAAGATGCTCTATGAGGAAAGATGCTGCTTCCCCACGTCCTTCACCTTGTTCCCATGGGCTCCTCACTCAAGACCTCGCTTGGCCTCAATACACGGGGATCTGCGCCTTCTCCTGGGACATCCTTACCCCAGAAACCTGCAGGCTGACTCCCTCACTTCATTTGGACCTTTACCCAAATGTCCTCTACTTCCCTAAATATTCCACCTAAAATTACAATCCCCCCGCCCCCTCCAATCCCCCTTTCTGCTTTATTTCTCTCCTTAGCAAGTGTCACCATTAAAAATGTTATCTATTCTGCTGGTTTTACCTTGTTTACTGTCTGTCTTCTCACAAGTGCAGAGATTTTTGTCTGTTTGCTCCGCTGTTGTATCCTGAGCACGTAGAGCAGTGCCTAGGGTGTAGAGGGTCCTCCTCAGTGAATATCGAATGAATGAATGAGGGAATGAATGAAGTAGAGGAGGGAAGCTGTGAAAGGGAACGTGGGAATGGAGAGCCACATGCTATTTCACCTGCAGGCGTGTCCTCGGGTACACCCACTTTGAGCTAACAGGTCACATGAAGTCAGGGATTTGAAATTGGTTATCTTAAAACTTCCATGCCCATGTACTTCCCCAAAAGACACCAGGGACCCCTGGCAGCACCACTGGCACACTTTGAGGGCATCTGGTCTCTTAGCCTCAAAGGGTTATCTAGTTATTACATTTCCTGAGCCTCCAGATGCTGAGATGGGGCACAGAGCTGGAACCTCAGACAGGCTGGTGCTCTGACTCCCCCTCCCTTCCCAGGCCATGTAAACTAGAACCAGACTTCTTCTATCTAATACAAAGGGACTCCTAAACATCCTGGATGGGGTTGGAGAACCTTCACACAGCAAACTTGGTCAGTTGCTACCACGTCAGACTCTCAGTCAGAATGTGACCCTAGGGGCCGTGCTAGTTATCAAGTAACTAGTATGTGACAAGCTCTTGTTTACAGAGACCAGCCCATTTAATCCTCACAGTAAATTGGTTGGGGTGTGTAACCTCCTTTTTAAAGATGAAGGAATGGAGGCTTGGAGAGGTTGCTTAGCTTTCCCAATTATGTGCAGTTAGCAAATTGGGTGGAAGGTTGGAACTCAGGTGAGTCTGACCCCAGAGCCCTCTGTCCTCTCTGTAGGCCCTGGGTCCAAGTCCAGCTCCCCAGGGAACTTCGGAAGATGCTCTGGAATTGACAGTTCTGCTGTGATTCCAGAATTTCTCACAGAGCTGGTTTCAGAAAGATGGGCCAGGCCCACGTGCTCTAAGCCTAGAAACCCATCCTTTGGGAGCCCATCTCTGGGCCTGTGGTGGAAACCACTGGGGTCCAAGGAGACCTCTCCCTCCCCTCCCCACCCCCCGTCTTCTTTTCCATTGAGATGCAGGGCTTACATCTTTAACACCGAGCGTGGCCAAGGGGCCCAAAGGCACATCTGTGTTTCTACACAGTTTCCCTTCATATGCACAAATAAAATAAGGGATCGCCAAGTAGACACCTGTATATACAGTCACCCTCTCGGCCAGACAGATATTTATTTGCTGTTGTATAAATGAGGGAAATTTGCACTCAGCCCTGAACATTTGGCCACCCCGGGCCATCCTTCCTTCTCCCCAGTGACTTCTTCCCTGAGAATGGCCACAGTCCGTGACACTTCATTCTGCTCTACTTAAAGACCAGGCGCCGTCCCGGGAAGATCTGTTTTGCACCTGTACTCAGGCCTCGTAAGGTGCTCGGGCTGTCAGGGAAATCCCATGCACCACGGCGAAATCAAGTCTTCCGTGACAGGGAGGAAGTGCTTTAAAAGGCAGGTGTTCTGGTCCTGTCACACGTTGTTTTATGCGATGGTCCCTTGAAACAGACCCTGTGCAATGGGGCTTGCTTTAAAGGGGCCCGCCCATCTCCCCAGGCTGAGCGGGAAAGATGTGAAAACAAGGCAGGGATGTAAACCAGGAATGTCAAGTTCTAACCCTCCTCCACGGGATGAAACACCAGTGGGGAAATGTCAGGGTTCTCCCTCAGCAAACCGTGAACGTGTGATGCATTGGCTGTGGTGACAGATGCTGGGAGAATATCTCAAGGGCTTTCTTACAGCAACAGGGTGACGGCAAACAGCGTTTCAGAATTGTGAGGAAGTGAATTATTTTTCTTGACTAGTTGCATTTTAAAATTAAAATATTTTAAGCAATTCCTATTTAATTGCAGAATTTCTAGAACGGGTGCAAGTGATAGCATTTTTAAAAATATCTTTTTAAAACAACTTCCTGTATTAAGAAACAGCATTCACATGCCATGTCATCAGTAGCCCCAGGAATGACTGAGGGGCTGGGCTGGCACGGACGCACGGGTGGATGTACTCTTGAGCGCTCCAAGCAAAATAAGAGAAAAACATCAAGAGACCACATCACATCAGAATTTGGGTCTAAGTCCCAGACCTTCCGGGGACATGGTCCCCTACACAGCTGCATGCCAGGTGTCATGTAGATGGTCTCGTGCCATTATTAAGTGACCCAACCTTGTGGGATGGCTCACACGACTTCCAGAGTTCTGCTTGGGAATGAAATTCTTTTTTTTTTTAATTGAATTATAGTTGATTTACAATGTTGTGTTACTGCTGTACAGCAAAGTGATTCAGTTATGCATATATATACATATATATATATATATACACACACACACACACACACACACATACATTCTTTTTTAAAATATTCTTTTCCATTATGGTTTATCATGGGATATTGAATATAGGACCTTGTTGTTTATCCATCCTATATATGTTAGCTTACATCTGCTAACCCCAACCTCCCATTCCATCCCTCCCCCAAACTCCTCCCTCTTGGCCACCACCAGTCTGTTCTCTATGCCCGTGAGTCCATTTCCGTTTCATAGATAGGTTCATTTGTATCATATTTTAGATTCCATGTATAAGTGATATCATATGGTGTCTGTCCTTCTTTTTCTGACTTACTTCACTTAGTACGATAATCTCTAGGTCCATCCACGTTGCTGCAAATGGCAGTATTTCATTCTTTTTATGGCTGAGTAATATTCTACTGTATATATGTACCACATCTTCTTTATCTATTTATCTGTCAGCGGACATTTAGGTTGTTTCCATGTCTTGGCTATTGTAAATAGTGCTGATATGAACATAGGGTTGCGTGCATCTTTTTGAATTAGAGTTTTCTCCAGGTATATACCCATGAGTGAGATTGCCAGACCGTATGGTAGCTCTATTTTTAGTTTTCTAGGAAAACTACTGTTTTCCCTAATGGCTGCACCAATTTACATTCCCACCAAGTGTGGGAGGGTTCCCTAGTTTCCACATCCTCACTAACTAATCTTTATTTTTTGAGGGGTCTCTGCACTCTGATGCTTCTGGACCTTTGTGTGTGCAGTTCCCTGAGCCTGGAAATCTCCCCCTTCCTCATTTCCAGTGATCACAAGACTTCCCCTTTGTCAAGACCTCCCTTTACTGCTCCCTTTTGTGTGATGTCTTCTCTGGGGTCAGCGGCTGGAGGTCACTGATGTCCTCTTCTCATTCTCAGGAAATGGGAGCGTTTCCTCCACACCCTTTTGTGTGTCTTACTGGCCTTGAGTTATTTATTGAAGTTTTATGTTATTTATCTATTCCTCCAGCCAGATGACGTTTCAGGGAATGAAATTCTTATTCCTGGGGTTCATCTATAGATTCCACACATTTAAAAGACCATTTCTTCTACTTAGACATGGACCCCTATGAACCCTTTCTAACTTTCCAACCTCCTTCTCACAGATTCTCCCAGCCTGTCAGTCACCTTTGAATCCAATTCCCACATTTACAGGTCCTCACTCACTACAAGTTTTGTTCTACTTTTAGACACTCCCTTGCTCACCACGTTTCTGCCCACGTCACCCTCGTTACCAGTGAGCTGTGCATTTGCTCATTCAGTGCTGGATTTTTCCATGCTCTGAGGAGTCTTCCCACAGAAATGCCTGCAAGCAAGAGGGGGGTAGGGGGAGCTGGGGGGGGTGTCACTTTTTTTACCACCGAGGTAAACAGTGCATGACAACAGATGACACGACAGAACAGCTCCCCTCCACATCCCACTCAAGACCCTAATCTTCTAAGGCTCCCTGAGCCATGACCTGGGAGCAGGGACCACACAGTGGGGGCAACGGGAGCAAGGCTCCTCATTATTTGTCAGTCCCTGAATTCTAAAATAAGGATACCTGTGTTTCAGGTAGATTTACCTGGAAAAATATGGCTAATGCATTGGGAAGAGCAGAGATGTGCATCAAAGAAATCCGTGGGAAGGTTGGACCCAGTGACACTTGTCTGTGGTGATGGTGGTGGACACAGAAAGGCAGATCAGGCTGTAAGTTGAAAAGATTCCTCTTCACCACCCAAATAAAAAGGAAGAACAGCCATTAGCTTGGGAGTCTCCCCCGGGCACCCCTCTCATCTCATCTCATTTCACTCCTCCTATTCCAAGATTTTCTGGATAGTTTTACTGCGTATAAAAGTATCCCTAAAATATAGTATTTAGCGCTGCATTCATTGAGCTTCATTTAGAAATGAAGTCATAAGGTGTGTCCTTTGCTGCCATTTGCTTTTTTCACCCAATATTACGTTCCTGAGATTTATTCATGATTTTCCTGCAGCTGTCATTCATCCATTGACGCTAATGGGTGATTTTCCCTCTTTCTGCATATCTCACAATGTTTTTTCTGTTTTCCTTTCGTGGGCATTTGGGTTGCATCCTGTTTGTGTGTTTGTGTCTGCACGCGTGCAGGTGCACTGTCGGTCAAAGCTGCTGTGAATGTTCTCATACAAGTAGAGGAGCCAGAGTTTCTCTCTGGAATGTGTGTGGGAGGTAGAGCTGCTGGGTGGTAGGGGGTCCACGTGTTAATATCCCCAGACAGAAACAAACTGCTCTCTGGGACAGTGTAGAAATTGACCATCTCTCCACAAATTACTCCCATTTCTGCACACTCTTGCCAACCCTTGATATTACCAAGATTTTTAATTTATTTTAGTTCTGTGAGTGTGAAATGGCATCTCATCTGATTTTATGATTTTCAGTTCCCTTACATCTACCTAATTCGGTTGAATATCTTCCGTGTGTTTATTAGCCAATTGAGTTTTCTCCTGTAAAGTTCCTCTTCCAATGTTTTGTCTATTTATTTGTTGTGGTTTGCTGCTGTTGTTAACATTCTTAGCATAGTTTTAGACATCCTGTCTGCTACCCCTTTGTCCGTCACCTGTGCTGCAAGAACCTTTCCCCCCACAGGCTTACCATTCTTTTTACCTCCGTGTTTTATTAACCTTACTTCTTAATTAAAATGTGACTGAATTTGTTTATCTCATTTCTTACAGTTTGTGCTTTCTGACAATTGTTTAAGAACTCCTACCTACCCCAAGGTCATAGAGATATTCACTTACATTGGCTGCTAAAACTACTATGGCTTTGCCTTTCACATTAAAGTCTTTAATCCACCTTTTCTGTTTGTTTGTTTTGAGTGTGGCCCGAGGCAGTTTTAACTTGACTTTTTTCTGTGTATGATCAGCCTCCAGGGTACCATTTGTTGAAAGTCCTTTGCATCCCACTGACCTGTAGAAGCAGCTCTGCCTCCAATCAGAGTTGCTGATACATGCATAGGTACATTCTTAGGACACCTATTCAGTTCTGGGTTGTTTTGTTTTCTGTCTATCCCTGTACCTATACAATATTTCTTAGTTACAGTAGCTTTAAGTCTTATTTTCTGATTGGGCAATTTCTCCCTTGTAGGAGTGTATAGTGTTTTCCTTGATAGATCTGCATAGATTTTATTTTATTTTTTAATATTTTGGCCGCACTGCATGGCTTGCAGGATCTTAGATCCCTAACCAGGGATCGAACCTGTGTTCCTTGAAGTGGAAGTGCGGAGTCCTAACCACAGGACTGCCCCGGAATTCCCATCTGCATAAACTTTATTTTATTTATTTCATTTATTTTGCATTTTTGGCATAGATTTTAGAATTAGCTTTTCGAGTTCGCACAGTAACATTTCATGGAATTTCATCAAATCTATAGGTTCCCAGAGGACACTATGGCTTCTTCACATCAAAATCGACCTCCAAGTGAAGATCTAGTGGAGTTTTCCTTTGAAGCAGCCCCTGAAGCACAAAGCAAACAGTGGACCACGTAAGAACGGCCACGGCTCCAAGCCACGCAGAACACTTTATGTGCCTCGGACCCCAGATGCCAACGGGGACTGCACAGCAGCCTCAGGCCTGTCCTCTATCAACCCGAGAGGCCTTTAGCTCAGGTTTATATGAGCAAGGCCTGAGGCTTCTTTATACAAAGCCTTGTGTCCTGATTTGGCAGAAATGGAGAAAGAGACAAGGAAAGAGACAATATTCAAGAGAGAACACATGTCAAGGAAAGCAAGAGGAAAAGAGATTCTGTAATTAAGAAAATTATCTTGTTAAATGAAGACTATTTGTTTTATAAATTATGAATATCAAATAAGATTGTATTAAATCAACCTAAATTCAGCATTTATTATGCACTTTGCTGGAAATCATTGCCATAGGCTATAACATGCAAAAGAAAATATTATTTTTATTATATTATGTGATATCATGATTTTTTAAATGTTTGAATAATGTGTCTGTGGAAGAGGGGTTGGAACTTTTATTTTGCGGCTGCAGAATTTATTTAATCTATACGAATTATAGTTTCCTCATTTGAAAAATCGGGTTAATACTACTCAACTTATGAAAGTGTGCTAAAAACGAAGTTAGAAAATATACGCTCGTGTTTTCAAATGTTTCTTAGCTACAGGGGCTTTTTGT
This sequence comes from Aethalodelphis obliquidens, assembly GCF_003676395.1. Lineage (NCBI taxonomy): Eukaryota > Metazoa > Chordata > Mammalia > Artiodactyla > Delphinidae > Aethalodelphis > Aethalodelphis obliquidens. The sequence goes on from NW_020837962.1 coordinate 17,780,427, forward strand.
CCAAATGTCCTTTGGGAAAGGAAGGACAAATGGGCTTCAAAGGTCCTTTGAAACTCAGTGTATTCATTTGTGGGGGATGGATTCGCGTATGGTCGGTCATCACTCTGTCCTTTCTCTCTTCTGTTGTGGTGTCCAGTTATCCCGGAGTTTCTGGGAATTGCCTGTGTCGAAGAATCAGGGTCCTCAGTAGACCTCAGAGTACAACCCAGGACAGAAAATTGCAGAAGCTGATGAAGCTAAGTAGTTTGAGGGGAAAAATATAAAATTACTGGTCAGAAATAAAAGGATATATCAAGAACGTAAATGAGGCAGGGAAGAAAGACAAGAATCTACTTCCTACGCAAAAGAGATTTTTTTGTTTTTTCCAGACAGGAAGAGACAAAAGTGGGGAGGATGAAAATCAGAGCTTTAAAAGAAATAGATATCAATGTAGTCCCTTAGGGCATTGCTTGAGAGAAGGAAGTAAAGGTTTACATTGTCTTGTAATTGGATTATCTTTCTCTGGTTGTGATTCTCTGCTGGAACTGGACCTCAAGGTAGCTGATCTTTAGATAGTTTACACAGGAAACTCAGGAAGGTAGAGCTATCTGTGCTAAATAGCACACGGGAATGAGAGGGTAGGTCTCCCGAGAAGCTGCCACATGGGAATGCTTGGGACTCCTTAGGGCACTAGGGTGTCCTTGAAAACACTTTGTAAACTTGAAAGTGACCTGCACCTGAAGCACAACCAATTACGAGAAGTGGCTGCTGCCTAGAGAGCTGCTTGTTGAAGCTTGCCTGCATGTCCTGAGACGCTCTGTAAGATGCAGACTCCTGGTCTGTCACACTAGTCAGCTCTACCAGGTTCTACCTTATTAGCGGGTGCCTTGGATCATCGTTTTACATCCCGAGGTTTGAGAGCTGCGATGTTTGTGGAGCAGGGAATTTGGAAGCTGCTAAGAAAGATTTGCACAGGGCTCTACCGCACAGCAAAGAGCAAGTTTTGTGGCTTCAGTGTCTTGAAATAATAAGTGTTGGCTTCACTTCACTCAAGTGAACAATATTTTCCCTAGTCCTCAAAGTCCCTGGAGAAGCAAAGAGTTATCGGTGGAAACTGCAAGGCCGTTTGTGCATGGGGTCTAAATTGATTCTTTGATTTGCACCTATAAGTACTACAATTTGCCAAAAGTAAAAGGATTTTGTTGTTATTCATATACAAAATTATTAAACTTTTTGTTGCACTTAAAGTAGTAGAATGAAAAATTATTTGGTTCAGTTATAATTACGTGAGGCTTGAGGAAAAAAAAGAACTCGTGAAGTCTTTTTTTTCTTTCCTAATTTGGGAGATACTCAATGTCTCTTTTTTTAAACTTTTTAAAAACTTTTATTTTAGTGAAAGATAATTGATTTACAATGTTGTGTTAATTTCTACTGTAAGGAAAGTAATTCAGATATATATATATAAAGAATGTATATATATATATATATATATATATATATATATATATATATACATTCTTTTTCATATTCTTTTCCATTATGGTTTATCACAGGATGCTGTCTATAGTTCCCTGTGCTATACAGGAGGACCGTGTTTTTTATCCATTCTATATATAATAGTTTGCATCTGCTAATCCCAAATTCCTAATCCCTCCCTCCCCCCCCCCCCCTGGCAACCACAAGTCTGTTCTGTATGTCTGTGAGTCTGTTTCTGTTTTGTAGATAAGTTCAGTTGTGTCGTATTTTAGATTCCACATATAAGGGTCTCTGATAAGCAGAAACTATCAGCCAGGGCAGAACTTTTGACGTAACCCGGAACACTGCCCTCTAGTGTTTGAACAGGCAAATCCAGCTGAAGTGCTTCAGAGCTGAGTCCCCAAGGTGCTCCATCCATCTGCATGGAATTTCCTGGCTGTGTGGTCTCAGCAGAGAGGTTAAGCTGTGGCTGCCCTGCTTCTGGTCCCCTCCCCTATGGCACTTCAGGGGTGCAGGCACATGTTACTGAAGTTTTGGGAACCACTTATTTACTTAAGTGATTCATGGGACATCATTAACGGAAGTCAGGGAGAGGAGCTACACTCAGCAAACACACCACAGTTTGGTCCATAACTTGCTCGGGAGATGAACTCTGTATACGAGGTTTCTAGTGCTTTTGAACTTTGACCAAGCACTAACTGAAAAAGGTTGCAGCAGAGAGCATCCTGCAGTCACATCAGATGTGAGAAGAAGATTCAGTTCACTTTTCAATGTGTTAATATTTGGTTAGAGATTCATATTCTTATATTAGTATATCATATAATTATATTTATTATGTTATTGAGTTATCATATAACTCAAATTATTAGAATTTAAAAGTTTAAAACTGGGACTTCCCTGGTGGCTCAGTGATTAAGAATCTGCCTGCCAATGCAGGGGACACGGGTTGGAGCCCTGGTCCGGGAAGATCCCGCATGCCGTGGAGCAACTAAGCCCAGTCCGCCACAGCTACTAAGCCTGCACTCTAGAGCCTGCAAACCACAACTATGGAGCCCACGTGCCACAACTACCGAAGCCCGTGCGCCTGGAGCCCGTGCTCCGCAACAAGAGAAGCCACCGCAATGAGAAGCCAATGCACCACAACAAAGCGTAGCCCCTGCTCGCTGCAACTAGAGAGAGCCCATGCGCAGCAAAACCCAGCGCAGCCAAAAATAAATAAATAAAAAATAAATTTTAAAATAAAATTTTTAAAAAGTTTAAAACTTATATGAAACTTTAGTGTGAATGAGAAAGGGGTTTTTTAAAACACACACGTGTGCACTCACACACACACACACACACACACACACACACAGAGGAACACATGGCGCCACCCATGAAACAAGAGTTTCAAATGTTTCTGGGTTTCTTTTCGTTGTATATTTCTTTTCCTCCAGGAAATGGTAGAGGCAAAAATCTCTCAAATATTTAAAAACTAGTGGTTCTACTGAGTGACTGATAGTATTTTTCCCCTTTTTAATCATGCACCTAGATATTTGTGTTTCCTAAATCCGGAGCCAGAAAACCTGAGGCAGAGGAAAGCATTCTTATGGAAAAGAATTCCATGCCGGCTCAGAATACATGCAATGAGAAATTTTCACAAACCAATCATTCTCTTTCGATTCAGAGAGCTGATTGATTTGACTTGGTGAACAACTGGCATTTTCCAGGAGAAAGCGAATTTCCCACTGGGAGGCTTGCTGATAAAACTACTGGAACCAGTGCGCCACCTAATGGTCATCCCATGCATTGTGGCTTACTAGGAATATGCAAGAAATACTGGAACTTGAGTCAGGTAAGATTCTCATAGAATACTAAAATTTGCTATTTATCCTAAATACCCATCCATTTTCTATGGAAAAATCTTAGCCATGGCTTCAAGCCCTGACCATCTACCTAATTAGTTAAATGCCAAATGGATCTGTTCATTTCTATTTTTCTTCTTTAGTTACTGGTGTATATTTGAAAGGTCTATAGCAGAGGCAAAAGGATAATTTTCCTAACCCTCAAAGTAAAATAAGCCTTCCAGTAATTCAGAATCAGCCTTCCAAATGTGGGATCTACCCAGGGTCATTTCATTCAACATGCACCCAAAATTAATTGAGCTCAATGTTAACACCATCACTCTTGGGACAAACACATCCTGTAGGTCCTGAAAGATGTACTCAGTAGGATGCAATGTCACTTCTGTGATTTTCCTGCCCCAAATGAAAGATGTCGGAGAAATCCAAATGAAGTGACATTCTACAAAATAACTGACGTTTGCTCTTCAAAACATCCATGTCTAGAGCCACATGGGAAAGGTTGAGGGAATGTCCACTTCAAAGGCAGCTAAAGAGATGTGACACGGGAATCCAAGTGTGATTGGGTCCTGGACTGGGGGAAATGGCCAATCAGGACATTATTTGGACAAGTGATGACATTTGAAATTGGACTCTGGGATAGAAAACAGCACTGTCTCAATGCTAAGTTTGACAGTAACACAACGGTTATGTAAGAAAAGCTCCTCGGTCATAGGAAATACACACCTCGACTACCCCGATAAGAGTTGAACCGACACAGCCCCAGAGCGTGGATGTAAGTGTGCTTGTAGCTGGATCTCTTCCCCGCTGGACTGGGGTCCTGAGTCTCTGCTTCCTGCTCCCCGCCCTTACCTGGGCCTGCCTGGCTGGGCTCGAATCCTTTGAGCCTCGACTTCTATATCTGTCCAAGGAGAGACCAATTTCCTTCAACCTGTTCTACTGCACCTCTCTCCCAGGGATGCCCCAAAGATCAACATAGGCATCGGTCTCAAAGTCCAGGAAGAGTGTGTGGGCCCTGCATGGAGAGAGGGTACAGAATCCCCTCGTGGTCAGGGATGAGGAACCAGGAGAACGCGTGTCTACACGGCCTGGTGAAATGAAGTCAGGTCCCAGGACAGAGCCCGTCCTCGGTTACTCCTGACCTGCGCAGCTGCGGTCATTCTCAGGGCCCAGGGCACCCCCTCTACGCTGTCTCCTCAGACACACACGAGGGCTTTGCAAACCACGGATAAGATATTACAAAGGACGTTGTATTAATGGTTAAAGCAGGGCTCACATACGAACAGCAATGCCTCAAATTAGTTTTCTGATTCATCCGGGCATTTGGTGTGAGTTAGCAGTTCCATGGTCTCTTGGGTGTTCACTGCCCTGGGTTTGATGCAGGATTCTCAGCTGGCAGCCACACCTTAGTATTTTTTAAAAATTTTTATTGGAGTATAGTTGATTTCCAATGCTGTGTTAGTTTCAGGTGTACAGCAAAGTGAATAGTTAAGTGTGTGTATATATATATATATATATATATATATGTATGTATGTATATATATATATATACATATATTCTTTTTCAGATTCTTTTCCCATGTAGGTTAATTACAGAATATAGAGTAGAGTTCCCTTTGAGTAGGTCCTTGTTAGTTATCTGTTTTACGTATAGTAGTGTGTTTCTGTTAATCCCAGTCTCCTAATCTACCACTTCCCCACATGCTTCCCCTTTGGTAACCATATATTTGATTTCAAAATCTGTGAGTCTGTTTGTTTTGTAAATAAGTTCATTTGTATCATTTTTTATTCGATTCCACATAGAAGCGATATCATATGATATTTGTCTTTCTCTGTCTGACTTGCTTCACTTAGTATGACCATCCCTAGGTCCATCAATATTGCTGCAAAGCCGTACCTTAGCACTGATTGCCGGAGGGACTGCGACTGAAATACTCCAGGATCGTCAGCTTGTCCCCGCTTCTTCCTGAACACGCAGACTTCAGCCAGCCTGAGACGTTGACCTTTCTGGGCTTCAGTTTCCTCATGGTCTTATGCGTTTAACCACATACGCATGTCCATATATGAGACACAGCATTGTTTGGTGTGCTGATTCACCATAATTTATTGTAACTTTATGGAAGTATCACATAGATGGGGAAAAGTACTGTGTGCCAAGGGTCCAGTCCATATACTTTCCCAGTGGAATGCACTCGTGTAACCACCACCCGGATCATGAACATAAGCGTCACTGCACCCAAACCCCTCTTCCTGTATTTCTAATTACGTCCATTCTGTTTGACTGTTTGCATCATTTTAAAATCAGCACCCCGTTTCTGAGCTCTAAACTGTTGTGTTGAATTTAGTTCAAATAGAGAATAATTTTCTATGGAACATTTTTAGCAGTTTATCATTTAATGAAATAAAATGATGTACAGAAGAGAGAAGAGGGTAGAGAGCAGAGATGAGGGAGAGGCGGGGCGGGAAGGGAATGGAAGTCCCGAATCATCCCCCCACCACCTGGCACGGTGAATGAGCAGACCCAGGTATGGCCTGACCTGTAACGGCCTCCCCGCTGAAGGTTCTGCATCCCTTGCCTTTGTTCATGTGAGAGAGAATGTTCTGGAATTTCCACTTGCATGGGGCTCTCTAGTCCCTGTATCCACCATCAGGAAACATCCATTCCCTGTCTCTTTGTCATAACTCATTTTCAGAACCCAGGGGTTGCTCACCAAGCATTTATTGATATTATATTTATTTTTCCTTCCTGGTTAATCCTGGCCTCTGCTCCTTTTTCAACCAAAGTGGAATAGACACAAATTCTGGAAAGGGATCCCGGCCACCCATGCTGGAGGGCAGTAGGGGTTATTGGACTGCGACTGAGGTGGAGATTTGACCCCTACCTTATTTTGTAGCTACTATAATGACCATCATTAGGACTCGCTGCCCAGAGCCCCACCTAAACCCAGCAACATCGGGTACCCTAGGTCACCGCGTGGGTTGACTCTCGTCTGAAAGTGCAGCCGTGATGGTTCCCAGTTCTGTTCATCCTTCCTCCGTGGCTCGAGGTCCTGGGTGGGTTGGAGGAACCAGTCAGACCCTACAGGATGCGTTTGAGCTGGCGGTCCCCTCGCCAGGCGCACAGACCTCTGTCTGCCTGTTCCTGGGCTCCTGGTACTCTCAGCAGGGGTGGAGGAAAGAGGTCAGGGGCTCTGCAACCTGAACAGGCAGGGTTCAAATGCAGGGGTCCCCTAGTAGCTCTGTGACCTTAGAATGTGGTTACCCCAATCAGGAAGAAATTTCCTGACCTGTTCTCATCTTCTAAGAGAATTAAATGAAATAGAGAATATAAAACACAGGTCACAGAACCTGACCCATGTTAGACACTAAGAGATGGTATTTCCTTTCCTTTTTTCACTCCTTTCTTATCTTTAAATCTTCCACCTGCCTTCTCCTCCCTCCCTCTTTTCTTTCCTTCCTCCCTCTTTTCCACCCCTAAAGCAAAGGAGTATGTTGCCAAGTCTAGGTGGTAGGTCCTCGGGTATGTGCTATGTATTCACTGTGTTTCTCTATATGTTTGGAATATTTCATCATTAAAAAATAAAATATTAAAACAATACCCACTGGAAAATAAATGCCTAAAGGTCCACATGAGACAAACTGAAGCAGCATCTCGGAGGCTGGGCCTGTTTGCCTTTTCAGAGGCACGCAGATGATTCTACTGTGTAGCCGGACCTGACCCTCCCTGGTCACTCCCTCTATCACCACTGCTCATTGGGTTGGAGGCCCCAGCCCAAGGCGGCTTCTTTTAGTTGACATAGGCATGTGCCAGAGCAGTTGTTGGGGCAGATCTTTGAAGATTTTGGCAATAGCAGAGGTAAATATGTCCACCAGCCCTTACCCATTTGTTTGGGTCAGAGAAGAGTGGAGAATTTACCCTAAAGGAATACTAAACAAATATAAGTTCACTTTACGTCCCTCCCCCAATGCTGGGATGGGAACCAGAAGTGGGGCAAACCCCACTTGCTCTGAGTTTCCCTCAAGTGAGTGAATCTTGGGAGATCAGTGTCAGAGCCAAGGTGCCCTACGTCCTTCCCCAGAGTGGACTTGACTCCTGGCCAGCCCTCAACTTCCCAGACCTTAGCCTTGGCCACGTGCCAGGTGCTTGTGCTTCGAACAAAACCTGATTCAGCCTCTGGGCTCTGAGACTCTAAGGACGTGGGAGACATGGGGAGACGAACTCAGACAGTGAAAAGCTGCTCTTTATCTTCTCTCCAATAGACTTGCAAAGAAAAGCAGGCGCTGTGCTATGTGCGCTCAGGGCAAAATATTAGGGTTGAAAGGCAGGCTTGATTTGAGTTAATCTGTCAACGAGGAAAAAAAAAAAAAAAGCAAGTCATGTAGGACTGTTCTGTTGCATGCAGCCCCGAAGCCATCACAATGAGGGTCATTATAGAAAAGTGCAGACCTGAGCTAAGACCAAGTTCAGGAATTAGAGGGCACCGGTGACACGGTGTTAGGAATTTAAGTCAATCCTAGAGGTGGTGCCTGTCATGTGCTGAACCCCTCGATTCAAAGTAACGAATGATTGTAGAGCATTATTAACAAAAATATAAGCATCATTAAAATGAAGGAGATGTGCATAACGGTTTTTGGGTTTTATTCAAAATTGTCTTTGATCTGGGTATTTTGAGAATCGATTTGTGCGTTTTCCTTGATGTTAACGAAAGTAGTGAACCTCCTCAGATGCAGCAGATAGAAGAGCTGTGTCTGGAATATTACTCAGCCATAAAAAGAAACGAAATTGAGCTATTTGTAATGAGGTGGATAGACCTAGAGTCTGTCGTACAGAGTGAAGTAAGTCAGAAAGAGAAAGACAAATACCGTATGCTAACACATATATATGGAATTTAAGAAAAAAAAATGTCGTGAAGAACCTAGGGGTAAGACAGGAATAAAGACACAGACCTACTGGAGAATGGACTTGAGGATATGGGGGGGGGAAGGGTGAGCTGGGACAAAGCGAGAGAGAGGCATGGACATATATACACTACCAAACGTAAGGTAGACAGCTAGTGGGAAGCAGCCGCATAGCACAGGGAGATCAGCTCGTAAGGTAGACAGCTAGTGGGAAGCAGCCGCATAGCACAGGGAGATCAGCTCGGTGCTTTGTGACCGCCTGGAGGGGTGGGATAGGGAGGGTGGGAGGGAGGGAGACGCAAGAGGGAAGAGATATGGGAACATATGTATATGTATAACTGATTCACTTTGTTATAAAGCAGAAACTAACACACCATTGTAAAGCAATTATACTCCAATAAAGATGTAAAAAAAAAAAAAAGCTGTGTCTGCTGTTCTGCTGGGTGTTTTCATTTGCGTGGTTTTGGGGGGAGGGGCACACTTCTCCGAGCACCTCCCTTTCTCTTTAACACAAGAGTGACTAAGTCACCAGTCCTTTGCTTCCGCCTGTATTAATCCCCAGGCAATGTCCCCAGCATTGGCCCCCTATACTTTCATCTGGAGGCCAGCAGGTAACTGAAGTTGCTTTCCAACAGTTGAAGGTGGTAGCTATCAGCCCATGTTCCCGGTGGGCCCCCCTGGATGTGATATCTTTCCTCCAGACACAGCCAAATCCTGCGTGTCATCCGTCACCGAGCCAAGTCTTCCAGCATGGTGAGCTTGAGCATTTTTCTACTTCCCTGTTCCCCCCGCACTAAGTCTGGGGATTCCTGTGCTCTTATTTTCATAAGGCCCTTCTATGTTTTTTCACCTATTTCAACAGCATTTGAATCTGTCAGCGTCTGACGTGCTGGTGTGTGGTATTTGGACTTTCAAATGCAGAAGGGATGTTCAAATGTAAATGTAAAGTAAATAAATAAAGCTCCACTCCCTCTCCAACTGGATTTGTGTAATTGTGTCTGACAAAATTGAGTGTGTGTATAAGTGCACGGTGTGTACGTGTGTTGAGAGATGATTTCCACACACGTTGAATATAGGTTTGAACTCTTTATGGTCTGATAGATGAGAAATTAGTGGAACCAACTATTGGAGGAATCAACACCTCGTACTTGACAGCAAGAAACGAGACTCGAGAAGATTCAGGCGTGTGTGAGATCTTCATCTGAAAGTAGCATCGATCTGTCCTAACTCTGTCCGATGAGAAGGTCTTAAGGCAATGGATCCTCAAGTAATATGGCATCTAACACCCAGATGTCAGCTACTAGACACCATTCTCCACTGAAAGGAATCTGGGATCTTTAGAGAAATGGCTGGGGCAAGGAGAGGTCAAAAAGAGCCTGTAACGTGAGCTAGAAAGTGAAGAAGCACTCAGAGGATGGTGGGGCTGTATTAGTCCACTCAACTGCCGTAGTCACAAAGACTGGGGACTTAAATAACAGGAACCCATTTTCTTAAAGTTCTGGAAGCTGGAGGTCCAAGATCAAGGTGCCAGTAAGGTTGATTTCTGGTGAGACCTCTCTCCTTGGGTTGCAGATGGGCTGTGTCCTCACCTGGCTTTTCCTCTCTGCAGGCATGGAGAGAGAGACAGAGGCAGAGACAGAGAGACAGGTGTCTCTTCCTCCACTTATAAGGACGACACCAGTCCTGTGGGATCAGGACCCCACACTTACACATTCATTTAACCTTAATTACCTTCTTAAAGGCCCCAACACAATCATATTAGAAGTTAAGTCTTCAACGTATGGATTTTGGAGGAAACAGTTCAGTCCGTAACAAATTCCAAAAGTACACAGGAGTCAGCAGGCAGGGTTTCTGCTAGCTAAATATGGTACCACTTGAGGATCAAAATAAATATTGGTAGCTACAGAGTATAACCTTGAACAAGATTAGAATTCATGCTCCCAGGTAACTAAATGAGATAACTAAATGAATGAATAAACAATTAACTGAGGTGGGAAAGAGAGCTCTTCCTGGCAGTAGAAAACCAGTTTAATAAATGTATAAAAAAGAATGGAATTAGACAATCACAACCACCATTCAACAGACATCCAGTGATACCTAATTCAGGCAAAAACTGAAAGTAGTGAGTAAAATTTTGAGGAACAGAATATTTACAAGATCTCAAAGTATGTCCCCCTAGAAATATACATTTTACAAAGAGAAAACTAGAGCTCTGCAGCAGAGAAACTACCTTGACCAAGTGAGCAAATATAACTGAAGTCATGACAGACTCCATCCTGTGCCTCCTGATATGATGCACGGAGACCAGTACTGCCTTTCTGGGTTCTTCCTTTTGAAATGTGAGTAACTTGAATCTCCTCACAGGGAAACATCAGACAAACGTAAAGTGAGCAAATTCTACAAAACAACTAGCACTTCACAAAGGACAGGGTTGTGAAGAACAAAGACCAAGAATGAGAAAGCATTCCAGGTTTTTAAAGACTCAAGAGGCAAGACAACTGAACACACAGTGTGATCTTGGATTGGGTTCTAAACCAGTAAACACACACATACCAAACAACACATATACACACAGATAAAGGATATTGGTACAGCTGATGAAATTTAAATGTGGACTGTGGATTAGATAACAGTATTACATGAACATTAAATGTCCTAATTTTACTAATTCTATTGTGATTATGTAAGAAAATGTCCTTGTCCTTAGTAAATATACATTATAGTATTTAGGGGAAAAGGGAAACAATGTCTGTAACTTACTCTCAAATTACTTGGAAAAAAGAGAGTGTATGTATGTGTGTGTGTATGTATGTGTGTGTGTGTGTAAATAGGCATGTGCATGTATAGATGGATGGATGGATACATAGATAAATGATAGATAGATAGATAGATCATATAAATGGAACAAAATGTGAACTACGAGTGAATTTGATGAAAGGGTATATGAAAGTTCTTGGTACTATTCTAGTCAGATATTGTCAATTTATATCATTTTATATCAGTGTATTTTAAAAGAGACTTGGGTCCAAAGAGGTGAGTGACTTAGTCACGTAGCTGAATAGTGGCAAAATGGGGACAGGAACTGAGATGGCATGTCTGTCGGTTTCCTAATCTTACTCCTTCCTTGGATGACAGGGGTTGTGGAAATCTACCGTGTTTCTATATTTGTCTCAGCTTTACCACCCAGTAACTCAGGCCTGTCTGAAATGCTTTACCCTTTCCACTTTTGGAAGTCAAAACACCAAACAATAGTGAACTCTTTGTACTGGCAACCTACCTGCTTTATGAAAATCACATGGACTTAAGGGCTCTCCTGATACAACCTCAACCACTAATTCTGAAACAGGAGGGAAGGAGGCAGGGCACAAGCTAAAACAATGACACAGCCGTTGGATATGACATAAACTGTTTAGAACCAATTAGGTCCAAGATGGTGGAAGATTCAACTTCCAGTAGACCTTGAGCCACATTATATGCTCATTGTAATACATCAGCTAAATGACACACCCACAGATGCCATGACACTTCTGAGGCTGACCATAAAAGGCCAAAAGGTGGATGGTGGCCCAATTTACGGAAATCCCCGCCCCTTCTCCAAGATAGTTGGAATAATCCTCCCACTCGTTAGACTATGAAATTACCCAGCCCATAAAAACTAACCACGCCATATTTCAGGGCCTCTCACCTTCTGAGATGGCCTACACTCTATCTGTGGAGTGTGTTTCTCTTTAAACAAATCCACTTCTTACCTATCACTTTGTCTCTCACTGAATTTGTTCTTTGATGAGACATAAAGAACCTGAGCTTCATTAATTCCTGAGACCAGGTGTGTGATCTCAGCTAAAAGACAGTGGGTTCAAGTCCCAATCTGGGTGCTGGCTGGGTTAGAGTCATGGTCTGTGAGTTCGAGTCCCATATGAGGTGTGCAGTTTCAATTCCTCCCGAAGTGGGTTTAGTGACAACCCACCTTACACCAAATTCCACTTGATAGCAGTTAGTCTACACCATAACTCTATGAATATTTCCACTCTGATCTGATCTCAGACTGAAATAAGTTTCCAGATAAATAAAATTTTAATATGCAGACCCTCCTGAGGAGAGGCAGAGTTTCCTCCGACTCAGTGGTATAATTCAACACCTATTCCAAAGCCCGAGTATAACAAGCAACATCTTCCTAAAATGAGGCTTAAAGTCAGGAAGGTGAGATAGACCCCAGGGGCCATTGTCATGGTAAAATCTGAGAGGGATTTTGATAAGGCTTTTGTCAAAAACATTGATTATCAATGGCAACCATTCTTCCATGATTGCTGTATGCTTTTAGTTCTTTGGGTCTTAAATATTTCCTTTAAATTACAACCCCTCACCACCCGCCTCTACAAAGTTAACTAGCCAGTGCTTGTCTCAGTTAATAACTTCATGATAGTTAATGTCAGCAAAGATGAGCCTGGGTGATTGTTCAGATGGACATTAATAATTATAATGCTTTGGGAAAGGGCCTGCACTTGGTGTTTAGATGACTCTGGTGGCAGAATTGCAAGATCTGCAGACAGTGGCCATCCATCCACCACAGCCAACTCACCTGTCATCACCTCCCTCTATCCTGCTGGGAAGATGGGGCTGTAGGCTATCATCACACCTTTGCACAGCTCAACCACGTTCTTAGAAATTCCTACTTCAAATGCCAGATTCACAAGCGGACAACCACTGGTAGGGCATTTCCCACCTTCCCCTCCACTTCTCTCCTCTCATTCCACACTCCTTGCTCTGAGTACTAAATACACGAACAGGGAACACTGGTTTTCCAAAGCACAAATCCTAGAACAACGGTGCCATGCACTGTACAGCAGCGACCTTCAATCTGGGGAACTCTTACTCCTGGATGAAGGTGAACACTTTCCCACAGGTATTCAGGCAAGGATTGTGTAAGAACACCTCTGTTCACACCTTAACTCCTGCACAAGCATTTCCTAAGATTGATCTAAACAGTCCATGTCCCACTCTCCATGGAAGGCAGACCCCTCCCCCATCCTAAATCAAGCTGTGCTGCCCTCCAGGGTGGAAAACCCTCCGAGGCATCAGCAGGAGAGGTGTGTTCCTTAATGATGAATCCAGCCATTATAAGACTCAAGGGAGATTCCTGTCTTTGACTGGCTTCTCCTAAGAGTGAAACACGTCCTTAATAGCACACATTTGGAGCCTTTTGGGGATATTCTGAGTTGCATATGTTGGATGGATATAATACACTGATGGGAGCTATCTGATGATACAGATATTTAAGGACAGGTGAGCCCTATGGCTAAACTTGACAATTCCAAATGAAGAGACCTTTACCCACAGAAATCAGTTACTATTTGCTTAGTTCCTTTCAACTAGAGCCTCAGTGCTATGTTTCTCACAAAGACCAGTAACCTAGGAAAGGTCTACTTCTTCTGCTAAGCACATCACCCAGTTATCAGAATCCCTAAACCTGCTGATTTGCCACCCTACCTTGATGAACAAAAGAGGTAGACCAGTTGTCTGTGCTCACATAATTTTATGTTTGGGCTCAGTGATTTGTGCTAATTAGACATGGGGCAAAATAAACTCCAAGCCCCTTAAGAGAATGATCTCTCTTTATTTCACTTGGTTTGCCCGAGTGCTTGACCCTCCATAAACTTTTTTAACTGAAGGAATTACCGAACACGCATATTACCAAGACCGAAGTGTGCCCAAGTCCCTATCATCATCAACACAACTCTAGAGAGAGTAACTGAACAAAAGCTTATGTTCCTACAGTTCAGTTTTATTTGGCTTAAAATAAAACCCCCCATTTTTAGGTAGCAGCTTACAGCTTCCTGCCCACTTTCCCGGCAGGTAAGATGTTCATCTCTTAGTTGAAATTTCTTAGAGATGGGTTGGCAGTCAGTGCCAGTAGAGACCACTGCCAGTGTTAGGCACAAACCACAACTCCAACAAGAACTAGGAGGTGAAGGTGAAGGATGGAGGGGAAGGGGCTGGGAGCATGAGAGCTGTTTTCCAAAATCTACTTGGCTACAGCACTGCTGGGTTCATCTTAGGGTTTTTGAAATACCCAGGAGCGTTTGTTTCGTTTTGTGGTTTCCTAAAGGAGACACCACAGAGCAGGGGGAAGAGCATGGATTTCACAGCCCATGAATTTCAATTTGAAAATCACTCCCAACTTAATAACAAACTAGTGGAGTGGTCAGAAGACAGGGAGATCTGAGTTTGGGATTCTGATTCCACCACTTAAATTACCTTGTGAGCCTATGCATGTTTCTAAATCTTTATAATCCTCAGTTTCTTCATCTGTAAAGTGTGGGTAAACCATACAATCTCCCAAAAGACTTCATAGCCAGGGTCTGACATACAGCACGTGCTCATGAAGGCTGTGTTCAAGTTTAACCATGTGAGGATCATTTAACTTCTCTGACCCTCATTTATCTTCCTCCTTGTCTGTGCAATGCTAAGGACAACCTCAAAATGTTTACAAGGGGGTCTGGCACCTGGTGGCGCTAACGAACAAGTTATGATTAGTAATCTTAGTGTTAATAGCATTATTAGTGTCATTGCTATTAAATTTAATACTACTTAATACGAGTACGATTACTGGCTTTAGTGAGAGTTTTAATAATATTTTAATAATCAGGAACGTGTAAGAGAGAAGATGTAATCAAGACGCAGACCTGGTCTGGAAAAGTGATGATCCCAGGTATATTTTTATTATTTTGCATTTTTCAAATCAAATGTAAGTTCGCCTCAATTCTCACCCCTTCATTTCTCTCTTCTGCCCTTTTGAGGCCATTCATCTCGTATTTTCAGATTGATTAAAAAAAGCAAGCCACAAGGCCAGTGTCTGCCCTCGTTCCTCAGCTGAAGTGATTTCAGTTTCCTCTAAAATATTAGATTTTTCTCTGGCTTGTATTTACTATGCACAGATGCAGAAGGAGAATTACTCAAGTTTTGCAATAAAAATAAGCTTGGCTTTGCAAGCACCTGCTTTCCGCCGTTTAATAATGCCGAGCTCCCTTCTCCTACGTGCTTCTGTTTACTCTTCTGCAAATTATTTTTGTTCTCAGTTGACAAAGATAAATGATGGGATTAATATATATTGAAGAAGTCTCTGGGAACAGTATGCCAGCCCAGAGGAAGGGTGGGTATTATTTCCCTCAGGTAAGGCAACACAGCAAACTGGATTAAGAGTAATTTGCTGTGGGGCTTACAGATGATTGTGATCCATTAGTGGTACACCATTTATGAAAATTGCTTTTTCTTAAATAAAAATTAGAATGACTTTCATTACCTTGTCAGGACTGAGCGGAGCCACCCGCATTTTTCCCCCAAGGGAAAACAAAACGCCAGTGACAAGGTTAAGATTTTTGATTTAACCTCAAAGCAATCTCCAAACTGTTGAAAGTGACAGTGAAAAAAAAATGTGTGGCAAGGAACTTCGGTCTGTAAGGTGCACGGATACTGTTGTACACTTAGAGCTGAAAACTAGAAAAGAAAATGTTTGACAGAACAAGGAGGAAACTGAATCCAGGCTTGTATCTTTTGAGGATTGTTTTTAGAATTACACACATTGGTGTGATTTAAGTAGAGATTTTGCAAAATGGCGTCAAGACTTTGAAGACGAAGGCATTTTTGTTTCAATCTCACCGAACCTTTTTGAGTTATAAAAGTTGTATTTTCAACCAACTGATTCAAATTTCATCTAAATATCTCCCTTATCTTGGCATCCCCAGCATCAAGTCCAGAGACCCACACAATTGGTCTGATGTGTCATAAACCCTTATTTATGATCTTGGCTGTCCAATTAGAGAACATTTTTCCCTTGTGAGGAATGTATCATTTATGGTTGAGCCCAAGATGAATGTTAAGACCTTTTAATATGTGGACAGATTTTTTAAAGTGCATTAATAACGATAGTGAAAAGTATCAAATGTGCTCTTTAATTAAAAGTGTGGAAATGTTTTTACCTTCCCTGTTTTGGTGCCTGGGCAAAAGAGTCTTCCTCTTACATTATACTTCCAATTCGCATCTTAGGGTGGAGTTGCCATCAGGTCAATACCTTCAAAGAGAAACAAAAAGAAGGTAGGGCTCAGCCATGCCCGTACACTGTGCTTACACCAACCCTGGGTTTGCCAAGATCAAAGGCAGCTGTGTGTTTGGTACAAGATTATGTCACGGGTGGCTGCAAAGTCATGGATCTCCTGCAAGAGAATCGGGGTGTGGATCATATTCGTGATTCAGAAAAGAGAAAGGAAGACTTGTGTGTTCAGGGCACTTGGGTGAGGTTAGAATAACACACGTTTCTGCCCCGAGTTAACCATCAGGGGATTGGACTTCTCTTGAAGTGAGAAGAGTTACCAACCAGATGCATTTTAAAAATGGAGATTCTAAACCTCTCACTGGGCCTGACACCTTGATGGGCCAGGTGGGCCTGGCATGACCTCCGTGGTGCCCTTGGTCGAGTGGATGGTCTTTAGCGATGGTGATAGGGCCCCTCGAGCAGCGGCTGGCTCCCGCCTCTGCATTTGTCCAGCTCATGGACACATAAACCCCAGCCTTCACCCCGGCACTTAGACCTGGGCAAGCACAGAAAACGCAGACTCTGTGTGAAAGATTCACCAACAAGGGGAACTGGATGGAAGGATTCAGCAGAGTGTAAACACCCAAAACTTGGCCTTATTGCTTCTGTAACTTTTATGGCGCCTGAGTGAACCAAGTTTTGGCCGGAGCCTTGGGAATATCCCACTGAGGCAAGTTCCACATAGGCCGATGGGTAATAGGTCTTCTCACACCCAATGGTCCACAGCGGAATTTTCCAAAGCTGTCCTCGGATATTTGCTCAATGCCCAGGTGAGCCAGAAACCTTCATGTTGGCTAGAGGCTAATAGCTGACTAATGATATAACCCAGGATCAATGAGGGGTTAACTTTCACCTCCACATGAATCCCCTCCTCCTCAAAATTACAAAGCGGGCCATTTAGTGCTGCATTTATGCAACATCTAAGGATGGACTGGACAGGAAGAACAGAGACTCACTCGGTTCAGAGATACTGAGTTCTCTCTCCGGTAGAGAGAACCACAAGCAATTTCAACCGATTTCACAAGCAATTAAACCAATTCAGGGCCTTCTATCCAAGAAACTAGAAGTCTCTTGGTGTGCTTGCCTGTGAGAGGTAAAGAAAAATGAGATTCATGGTGGAGATCAGTTCCCTCCTAGGGGCCACATGTCATAGAAATATGGGTTACCTGGGAGCACCCTTGTTATCACTGTCTTTTAAATATCAGGGCTGCATTTCATGTAAAAGTTGCCTCCAGGAATCCTATAAATATTGGTTAAGAGAAAGAGTGATTAATCACACCATCTTCTGCAGTTGGGGCTCAAATCAACCCAGAGACAAGATTTGGGGAACATGCGTCAAAAGGATCCCTGAAAAACATACTTATTAAAGGATGAGAGAATAAAGTGTAGAGATCATCAGAGGCCAGGGTCTTTATTATAGGTGGAGGAACCACTTCAAAAAATCCCTTTGCCAGGACACCTCATAGTTCAAATTATCTTCAGTATTGTTTTCAGTATGTTCCATATAAAATAAAAATGCATACCAACAGGTATTCTGAACATATTAAATACACTAAAAATAATTTTGCTTAGGACAGAGAAATTACCAATAGCCATCACAGTTTTGTTCTTTTTTTTTTCTGTGTTAATTTCTGTACCTATAATCTACCTTCCTATGTTGTGCTGAAAAAGATACATCATTAAAAAGTAAAGCATGTTGGGCTTCCCTGGTGGCGCAGTGGTTGAGAGTCCGCCTGCCGATGCAGGGGACACGGGTTCGTGCCCTGGTCCGGGAAGATCCCACGTGCCGCGGAGCGGCTGGGCCCGTGAGCCATGGCCGCTGAGCCTGCGCGTCCGGAGCCTGTGCTCCACAACGGGAGAGGCCACAACAGAGAGAGGGCCGCGAACCGAAAAAAAAAAAAAAAAAAAAAAAAAAGTAAAGTATGTTGATGGACAGTTACATGTAAAGGAATGAGATTAGAACATTTCCTCACACGATATACAAAAATAAACCCAAAATGGATTAAAGACCTAAAAGCAAGAATGGAAATCATAAAACTCCTGGAAAAGAACATAGACGGAATACTCTTTGACGTAAGTCATAGTCATAGATTTTTGGATCCGTCCCCTAGAGTAATGGACATAAAAACAAAGATAAACAAATGGGACCCAATTAAACTTAAAAGCTTTTTCACAGCAAAGGAAACCATTGACAAAATGAAAAGACAACCTACCGAATGGGAGAAAATATCTGCAGATATGACTGATAAGGGGTTAATATTCAAAATGTATCAACAGCTTATACAACTCAGAAAACAAAACAACCCAATCAAAAAATAGGCAGAAGAGCTGAGTAGACATTTTTCCAAAGAAGACATACAGATGGCCAACAGGCACATGAAAAGATGCTCAACATCACTAATTATTAGAGAAATGCAAATTAAAACTATAATGAGGTATCACCTCACACCACTCAGAATGGCCATCATTAAAATCTTCAGATAACAAATGCTGGTGAGGATGTAGAGAAAAGGGATCCTTCCTACACTGTTGGTAGGAACGTAAATTGGTGCAGCTACTACGGAAAACAGTATGGAGGTTCCTTAAAAAACTAAAAATAGGGTTACTGTATGATCCAGCAATTCCACTCCTGGGCATGTATCCAGAAAAAACAAAAATACTAACTCAAAAAGATATATGTACCCCAATGTTGATAGCAGCACTATTTACAATTGCCAAGTCATGGAAGCAACCCAAGTGCCCATCAACAGATGACTGATGTAAGAAGATGTGGTAAATATACACAATAGAATATAACTTAACCATAAAAAAAATGAAATCTTGCCATTTGCAGCAATATGGATGGACCTAGAGAATATTAGGCTTAGTGAAATAAGTCAGACAGAGAAGGACAAATACTGTGTGCTATCACTTATATGTGGAATCTAAAAAATAATACAATTGTAGCAGAACAGAAACAGACTCACAGACGTAGAAAAAAAAAACTATTGGGAAGGGAAGGGGGAGGGGCAAGTTATGGGTAAGGGACTAAGAGATACAAACTACTATGTATCAAATAGATAAGCAGCAAGGCTATATTGTACAACACAGTAAATTATAGCCAGTATTTTTTCATAACTTTAAATGTAGTATAATCTATAAAAGTATTGAATCACTATATTGGATACCTGAGAGTAATATAATGTTGTAAATCAATTATATTTCAATAAAAGGTTAAAATAAAGTATGTTGCTCCTGTGTCGTGCTTAAAAAGGTACATCATTTAAAAGTAAAGTATGTTGCTTTTGCTTTTCTGCCCTTTCTTTTGGTGCTTGTCTTCCTGTTCAAGGACTCACTTCCCTGGTCCCCTGTGCCCCAGAGCTAAACCCTCTCTGTTCTCATTTTGATTTTGGGAGACACAGAGCTGAGCTTATTCCCTAAGCAACAGCTGTGGTCCTCTGTCTGTTCTGTGTCCTCTCAATGCAGATGGGCAGGGATCTCTTCATCATCTCCTAGTGCCTGCAGACCAGAGAATGAGCTTGTTCTTGCTAAAATGTACAATAATTTACTGAGCTTGTATTATGATAATTAACATATATTACGGCTTATAGTACTTAATTTTTTAAAGTGCTTTCTTATATTGAAATCCAGAACTGTTGTCTTGCCTAACCTGTATCCCTCCTTCTGGTGGAAGAGCTGCTTTCGTCATTTAGGGCAGGGCTTGTGGTTTGACTGAGGTGGCTCGTCTAGCAGGGATTAGCACCCCACCCAAGCCTGGTCATGGTCAGCCCACGGTCAGGGTCTTCCGCTGAAAGAGACGTGTTCTCCGGGGTAGCCAAGAAGGAAAATCAAGTCTCAGGCTATCGGGATCCATTTTTCCTGCAATGTGGGAGAACCGGTCCAGTGAATTCAACAGAGTAAAGCAGAGAGGCCAGTGAGGGGAGAGCACAGTATCACTGGGCTGCTGGATCCTTCTATGCCTGCGCTCCCATCTGGGTGAGCCAATCAATCCCATGTTCTGCTTCAACAAATTTAAATTAAGTTTCTCTCTCTTCCAACTGAAAGAGTCCTAATGAATACATAATTTGACAGCTACTTATTAAGCTCGTACTGTGTACCGCATGCATAGTCCTAGATGTTTTTGTTCTAGAATCACTTTATCATTACATTCGCTTATCATTACAATCGCTTATCATTACAAACTGGGAGGTAAGGCTGCTCAACTTTAGAGAAATGTTAGACACATAGAAAAGAGAAACAATGATAATATTAATAGTTTTATTATTATTAAATTAAAAAGAAACTGAACAAAATTTAATAAATATTTCTAGAATTAACAGTTTTTTTGGAGCTAAGAGAAAGTGAAGTTAAAAGTCACTTTAATATGAGGCCAAGCAATTGTATACAGGTATAGAGTGGCTGAATGCTCAAAACCGTTAGGTTCGTTGATTCTAATTTCAGATTAAACTTGTTAGAAACAACTGCACTCATGTAAGAATTAGTTCAGCTAACTTTCCTTGCCTTCCAATCTTGTTAAATGCATTGCTTTTAAATTCTAAATGGTATTCAAAAACCAGTTAATAAGAAGTAACAATATCTTAGAGGGTTTTTCTGTATCTATAGATCTATATATCTATATACGCATGCACATGTATACACACATATATACACATATTATATATGTTATAAAATTATATATAATAAATATATAATAAAATTATTTACCATTTTGATTTAATCTTGTTCTTATTGACTTTGACGGGGATTTATCATTTCAAATTTTACGTATTATGGTAATTTTGGTAGTTGATTTCTTTTCCTATTAAAGTGAACTAAAGTTGGTTAAGCTTTTCTTGTTTATAAAATAATTAAAATGAGAAAAATAAAAAGAATCACTTTACTTATGTTATCTTAAAGGGGGTAGTTTTATTTTTAACAGCACTTTGAAAATCGGCCAGCTGAGACTCCAGGGAGTAATTACCTCCATTTCACAGAGGAGGAAACTGAGGCTCAGAGGGATTTATTTAATTTATTTTTTTATTTTTGGCTGCTTTAGGTCTTCGTTGCTGTGCTGTAGTTGTGGCGAGGGGGGTGTTGCTCTTCGTTGCAGTGCGCGGACTTCTCATTGCGGTGGCTTCTCTTGTTGCAGAGCACGGGCTCTAGGCACTTGGGCTTCAGTAGTTGTGGCTCGCGGGCTTAGTTGCTCCACGGCATGTGGGATCTTCGCGGACCAGGGGTTGAACCCGTGTCCCCTGCGTTGGCAGGCAGATTCTTAACCACTGCACCACGGAAGCCCCTCAGAGTGATTTAGCCACATGCCTCTTTCCTTCTCCCCCTGCTCCCAGCACTCTCCCCTCCTGTCTCCTTTCCTCCCCACTGAGGTCTCCCATGTCCTAGTCCTTCTCAGACACCTAGGATCGGGAGCTCCAACAGAGGACACTGGATGTAGAATCAGGATATATTGTTCCCAAGCCTGTCTCCACTTACAAATATACGTGACCTGGATGAAGGTGTTTAACCTCTCTTAGCCTCAGTTTCTCTGTCTGCAGAATGGGGAGAATCCTTCCCCAAATGCTTGTCAATGCCTGTCCCTCACATGAACTTTTGGCCCGTCTGGTTCACATTCTGCTTTTTGCTTTGAATGAGGTTTTCCAAGCACAGTAGAATCCCCTTGTCCCAGCCTACCTTCCATGGATCTTGGAGCTAAGACAATCGTGTCCTCAGAGGCCAAGTCCTATCCCGTGGTCCTCACTTCCCAGCCTGCTCGTGGAGGGAACGTGGCCTCAGGCTGTCTCCCCATCAGCAGCCCCTGGGGCTTGTCAGAAATGCACGGTCTCAGGCCCCCAGGACCCTTGAGCCAGAGCTCGCTTTTTAATTGGACCCAGGAAAGGGGCGTGTGGGCCCGAGGTGGGAAGCTCTGCTCAGACTCCACGGTTTCACACCACACTGGCTCCCTGACTGCGTGAATCACACCTCAGTGCAGCTGATTTAAAAAGTGAGACACACACATTCCATCCCTCCTGGACTCCTCCCTAAGGTTCAAATCACTCACTGGCGAGTCTCAGACATCAGGAGAAGCAGCAGGAAAGGGAGAGTCTTCCTATTGGATCGAACTTTGAAAGCTGGGAAGCACTAATAAGATGGAAATTGAAGTAGTCAAGGGTTCTGAATCCAAGGAAGGGTGTTGACAGAAGCTGGTCTGGCTTTAGTGTGTAGGGCATGGAAGTGGGGGACACCGGGTCAGGAGAGCAGGGGTACTGCCCCCGGGGTGCAGAGTGAGGGGACCACCGAGCCAGATGACAGAGCAGCATTTCCGTCCAGCTCCTCCTCCGATGTCCTTGGCCCCACCCCTGCTCCCTCAGACTCCAGAACCCCGTGCAGGGGACGGTCTGGTCCGGATCACCCCAGCCCACTTGCTCCGGAACCCGGGCTCCTGTCACTTCACTGTGGTTGAACCTGGGTGAGGAAAGCCAACCTGGGAGATGTATTGATCCTGGAATTTTAACCACCGGAGATGCTCAGGCTGAAGCAGTAGCCCCTGATGGGCCAGCCTGGGCTGCCCTGTGGTCGGGGGTTCTCTGTCCTCCCCAGGCCCCCTCTTCACCGGTTTTGGGTCACCCTTCTCCCAGTTGCTGGTGTCGTCTGCTGCCTGTGCCCCCAGACCCAGGCTGGACTTGCCACCCGGTGTCTGCAAGGCCCCCTTCCCAACAGGGACTTCACTTTCCATCCGCTGGGGGACAGCAAGTGGGAAACGATGCCCCAATCAGTCTCTCTCGTTCCTGCGTGATGAACGGGCCTCTCACTTGGGAACAGGGGCCGAGGGGCAGAGAAGGAGCAAAGCCCAGGAGTCAGCAGACGTGGGGATGATGGGTCCAGCGGGGAAGCAGAGCTGGACATCCACGGAGCCGACCTCACATCACCAGGAGGGCAGACCCCAGCCACAGCTGCCTGTAGCCCAACTCCCCTAATAACGCTGGAACCCCTGACTGCAAATGGTCTCAAATCTGGGGAAGCACTACACCCTGAGGCCTTCCAGACGCCTCAGTGAATAAGCCTGCTGACATTTTAGTAACTAAAATCATAGTTGAGTGAACTCACAACACTACCATCCCCACCTCAGAAGAGGTTACATGCTCGCCGCCGGAGGGCCGGAGGTGGGCAGTGCCTGTACATTTTAGTAAATGATCTGGAAATCGGTGCTCCCCCAGGCACCCAGGATGCTGGTCACTCCTTTGGGCCCTGTCCCTAATGTCCGTACCTCCTCACCCCACCTGGGTATTAGCCTTACCCAGAGAACTTTCTCCAAGTGTGAAAACTGGGTCCCACCCCCGAGACTCCCATTCAGCTGGTCTGGGGCAGGGCCAGGAACTGGTATTTTTTTAAGCTCCTAGATAATGTCACTGGGCACACACCATCACCAACCTTTGTTCTGTATTCCTGGAATCTGGGCGGTGGGGAGGAGGCTAAAGGGAGAGAGGACCGAGGCCCAGAGAGGTTAAGCCACTCACCCAGAGGTCACACAGCTTAACTAGTCCCTGAGCCAGGACTGGCACCTCAGAGGCAGAATCCTCACCTAGCTGCCTCCAGGGAGCTCTTTTCCTCCCTTTTCCTGCTGTTGACATCTGGGGACATCTATGAGCTTACTGTGGAACCTCAGAGCTTCCTGAGTCAAATGTTGGAATTAATTCCAGCTCCACCAAGTCAAGTCGGCCTGCGTCATCAGAGCCAATGCCGGGAGCCGGCTTCCTGGGTACAGTGCAGTGGGGTCTACCACAGTCGTGAGGAGGCCCCCCAAACAATGAGGGAATCCTTGCTGCTTTGATTTCCCAGACAGACCTTTGATTAAACTTGGGGGTTACAAATTTAGAAAAAATAAGCTTCCATATTCTATCCCTTCCAACCCACCCCAAACAGCGCTGCAAAGCGAATCTTGCAAAACTCAGTGCTTACCTGCCTTTCTGCTGGCTCTCCATCACCTACAGGACAAAGTCCTGACTCTCAGATGAATGTCCACTGCTCTCCTCTGGGCCTTAAGGCTCAGCTTACTGCCCACCGGTATATTTCACAAACCTTCAGCGCCACCAAACCAGTCTATTCATTATTCCCCAGGATCCCTTGTTCACACCATGTCTCAGGATTTAGAAAGATGAACTCTCCAGATGCATTTCTCTATCCTTCCTCTCTCAGTGACCCTGTAAAAGGCCACTGTCTCCGCCAAACATCCTGCTCTAGACAGCGACTCCCGATCCAAATTCCTAGATTACTGTGTATTCGTCTGTTCCTGCTCCAGGGTCTTGGTACTTGCTTTGGTTCGATCTTCCTAGCTTTTTCTCCTAACACCTCCTTCTACAGTCTCACCCCCCTTCGCACCTGGTGACACTCTTACATCACCTGTTTTACCTTCTTCCAGGGCACATCAGTATCTGAAATCATCTTGACTCTTTGGCCCACGTGTGTGTTGTCTGCCTTGCCCCACGTAAACATAGACTCCAGATGTGGAGCTTCCTCTGTTGCTCAGGGCTGACCTCCCAGCCCCTAGCACAGTGCAAGCTCACAGGAGTCTCAGTCAGTGTCAGTGCAATGAATTAACCCATGACTGCAATCATTTGTGGCCACAGTGTGCCAGATACACCCTCTTGGGCTTGTCATGCAGCCCACACCTGGCCTCTGCTCAGCATCTGGGCTAACATCTGCCTCTCACCTCCACAGGTGAGCTCTTCTTTTCACCAATTAAATGGTAAGTGCATTCCAAGATGGGGCCTTAGACATCTGACTTCACTAGTGAACAACAAGTGATCAGGAAATACACAAAGCTGACCTGCCCCCCTCCCTGCTGTGATCCAGGAGGCCAAGCTCTGTGACCTAGGGGGTGAAGGACAGCTCCGTCTTTGCCCAGGGAGAGGATAGGCTATCTTGAAAACAAAAAAGCTGCCTTGTTTGCAATAACATTGAGTCACAAAACTTTATAGTCTGCAAAATAAATCATAAGCAAGGGCAGGGACCAGGAAACTACGACCCCTG
This sequence comes from Aethalodelphis obliquidens, assembly GCF_003676395.1. Lineage (NCBI taxonomy): Eukaryota > Metazoa > Chordata > Mammalia > Artiodactyla > Delphinidae > Aethalodelphis > Aethalodelphis obliquidens. The sequence goes on from NW_020837962.1 coordinate 17,805,711, forward strand.
GGCCAAATCCCGCCAGCCACCTGCTTTTTTGTGTCCCAGTAAGAACAGGTTTCATGGTTTTAAATGGTAACCTTTTAAATGGCTGTATATGCCCCCAGATAATATTCTTGAATTTTCCCTCTTGACCTGCAAGCCTAAAATATTTACACTCAGGTTCTTTAATGAAAGTTTGCCAACCTCTGGTTTAGAGGAAACTTTATCTTCCAAAAATCTTACAAACCAACAAGTGGATGACTGCGCTGTTGCTCAGGATGAAGTGAGCACATGGATACCGTGTACTTTCGCCAGGAGACAGACTGACAGCCTCGTAGGGAAGGGGCTGGTCCAGGAGCAAGCTGTCCACCACATGACGGGAACAAACGTCGGGGTCAGAAAGCAGGTCCAACAACAAGTGAGGACTGTGGGACCCTGTATGGAATCTGTCCTATGGAAGAGGAATGTGCCCAGTCCTACGAATTCATGGCTGAAAATGCCCACTTGACATGTTTCAGCCCGTTTTCACTCATCGGCATTCAGAACGGCCCCTGAGGTCTCACGTTTAAGCACAGTGGGCACGTCATCATCCTTTCCATCAGATCAGTGCCTGCGGGGTCTGTGGACCATCCTCACTTGCGCACTGAAGGCTCACCTGTTCTTCCAGCCCAGCGGCCGGACACGGAGCCGCAGGTCTGCGCGCATCCACTGGGGGGCGCCATCGAGCCAGATCTGTGTTCAGTGTCGATAAAAAATATGTAAACCAACAGTATCTCCACCGCCTGCTCAGGCTAAATGTAACCCATATCTGCGTCGCCCGCCCAAATTTGTAATTTTTGCAGATACGTGAATAAAAATGATCTGATGTTTTCATTATTGAGAAAGAAGGGGTTTTAGGTGATATTTGTTCCAGCCAGAGAAGCGAATCCAGGAGTTAAGACATAAACCTTGTTCCCATTCACGTAAGTGGACTTGGGGACTGGGGGCCGCCTGCCTGGGAGAAGCTGGGAGTTTAGGGGTCACTACCTCGCTGTCTCTGAAAGGAACACTCTCTCATGAGCCCCAGCACCAGCATGTCATACCAGACTGTGGCTGTCAAAAGTCCATTTTCTAAACCAAACGATGCCTGGTCTGAAAGAAGAGAGCATTCCTAGTGGTCCTAATTCCACTAGAAGTAACGTACAAATGGTATCCTTTTGATAAGAAAACTATTCATATCATCTGGACCTCTTCAGAGTCTGGAAGACATTTAGTAATGATTATGACGTTTGTTTTTTACAGCTCTTTGTCATTTTTCTGGACTTTCACTTGTATATTTCATTTTATCTCTTAAAACATACATAGGCTAGTATGTGACTGAAATGAAAGTCCCTGAACTAAAGGTCTAACTTTTATATTCTCCGACCCAGTACTTACCATTCCTTGACTATCTTTCAGAGGTGGAGTTAGTTTACTTTAAACATCTGTATGCCTTCCTTTCAGACTTCCTGAACTTTATGAAGCGTAACTGTGCGTTGTAAACAGATAAATCTGAGCTGTTTCGAGCCATCAATCGTTGGTACCTTAAGTTTGTAAAACCCTTTCCTGATGCACCTGGTTACCCAAGAGGTAAGGCGGGGTCCTCTCCTTGGGGTCCCCGTGCATTTTTCTGAAATAAAAGACAAACATCACCAACTCCATTTAAACTCTATCCTGCTATTAAACTAGAACAATAACTGTATCCATGCTGTCATGGTCTTATATTTCTCCTCCCCAGTTTGAAAAAATGTTACCAGTTTCAAAGCTTTTGGAATTATTACCAGATAATAATTTCACTAGCTCTCTGGGTTTAGAAAACAATACTTGGGGTAAGCCCATTTTGATGACCTGCTAATTCGAGATATTTGCTTGCGGGCTTCATGGGGAAGCTGAGATTCTCAATGCCGGATTCACTGAATGGCTCTACTGGAAGGAGACGTGTGGGGTGTTTGGCCTCTGCCAGCAAACCTGTAGAGGTTCTATAGCAAAAGTACCTCTTCCTTTGCTGGCCCCCAACTGCCAACTCCCTGATTGCATTCACTGAGCAATTCTAAGCTACTCTTTTACAAATTCCTTACTTCCTCCTTGCCTCTCTTTTCAGCTCTCCTTCCTTTCCATATTTCTTCATGTAGTTGTTTTCCAGTTGTTTAACAGGTGTCTGGTAAACCCCTAGACAGTGGCCATCGAGGATGGTTCTCTGCTGCTTGGAGGATTTGAGTAGGTTTGAGTGGCAAAGCCTATCCCCAGGCTTGGCTTCTCGGTTCCTAGGAGGAAACATCAGGACGGTGTTGGTTTCTTTGAGGCTCTGCTGGTAATATCCCCAGACGCTCTGCCAGTTCGCTTTGAATTCTCTAACCTGCCACTTGGCAGTTGGTTCTAAGAATTTACATTAAACTCAGACCTCATCACCTCAAACAAAGAACGCTGGGGGGCCGGGACTTACTGCCCAGTTGCCCAGAAACTGTAATTTCAGGAATAGGGCAGGAGGGGCTGGAAATCGGAAGTGCAAGTCTCACGATGGACAAGCAGCATCTCCTAGGACCACGTGCGTGCTCTTTGCGAAAGTGCAAACCCAGCTGTTCCCCAGGCCCTGGAGTCTCCTGGATGCGATGCTTTCACACTCTAGAAGGATTTCTCACACCTCCATTTTGCAGGAGAATCGAACATCATGGCCAAGGGCTCTGTCAGCCAAGTCAGTAAACCCACCCTGCAGCTAGTTTTCTTGGGAAATTCAGATTCATAACTGCTGTCTTTAGGCCTTAGAGTGTTTCCACGTGTTTGCATTTCTCCCCAGCTGCCTGCTTGTTCCCTCTGCAACGTGGAGGCCCAGGTGTCCCCTTGTCCCAGGTTGGCTATAAATTCCCCCTGGAGTTAGATTTGGTTTTTGGAGGTATCATCACAGCAGAACTTAAGGGACAACTGAGAAAGCCAAAGGTCATTGAATGTCTGTACTTCCTTTGCAGCCCAGGGGGTCAGATGTACTCCAGTGCAGAAAACGAATTTTGAACACTAACAACAAAAATCTTAAAGCCAGGCCTGTCTTGATGATTTTCCTGTTGGTTGGTTTGTTTGTTTTTTCATTCTCCTGTTGAAATCAAGCAATTAAACATTGAAAAGCCACAAAATTGTATCACTTTTCTAATATTTTGCAGTAAAATATATCATTCGTATTAATCAATTGTATTAACTCTGTACAGCAGAGTTGATACAGTGTTCTAAGTTTCTTTTAATATAAGAATAGATTTAAAGTACATGATGTCTATGAAAGAATGTCCACCACACAATAAATGGTCATATGTGAAGGAAAAATTTATCTTTGTAAATATCTTCAGAGTTGATGTTTGGGCCTTTGTTACAAAAGAAGTGCATGAGGTATTATGTGATTTTTCTCCTTTACCCTCATAGGAAATACATTAAGTGGTAACTATTAGTGATTCCCCACCTCACAGAGAAGGAACTAACCTTGGACAGTTTAGGGCAATTTCCCAAGGTCATAGAGGTAGAGTCCACAATGATGTCCATCTCATGATCTGTACAGTAAAGGACACCCATTTTGCAGGAAATGTCTCAGAAGGCAGGGCAAACAGTGCTCCCCAGGGCTTGGTTATGTTATGTATGTTCATTGTTGAGGGACCAGAAACACCACCAAGAGAAACCTGTTGGCCCAACAAAGCTGTAGTCGAGGGTACAGCATGTGACCGTAGGGCCTCAAAACGAGGATATCAGGAAAGGTTATTTACCGGGTCTTGGGGCTGGAGTGGTTTTTAAATCAGGTCTTGTGAAGTGGGGAGCTGTTGGCATTGGGCAGAGATTTTTTTCCCTTATCAGCTATGGATTGGTGGACACAGAAATGTGACGGGCATGAAATGGACCTCGAGGAGCTAGTGTTAGTCTTGATAAGTAAGCTATTCAGTGGCTTCAGAGTCTTATTTTCCGGGAGCAGAAATTTCCTAGAGTACCCCAGTGAGTTATTTTTTCCTGTTCTCAATTTTTTTTAACAGGGCATGTTGGTTTCTTCTTTTTTTAAAAAAAAAAAAAAATTAATTAATTTATATTTTTGGCTGCATTGGGCCTTCGTTGCTGGGCGTGGGCTTTCTCTAGTTGCGGTGAGCGGGGGCCACTCTTCATCGCGGTGCACGGGCCTCTCACTGTCGTGGCCTCTCTTGTTGAGGAGCACGGGCTCTAGGCTTCAGTAGTGTGGCACACGGGCTTAGTTGCTCCGCGGCAAGTGGGATCTTCCCAGACCAGGGCTCGAACCCGTGTCCGCTGCATTGGCAGGCAGATTCTCAACCACTGCGCCACCAGGGGAGCCCGGTTTCCTCTTTTTTTCAAATTTTTTTAAAATTGAAGTGCAGTTGATTTACAGTGTTGTGTTAATTCCTGCTGTACAGTAAAGTGATTCAGTTATACTTAATATTCTCTTCTATTATGATTTATCATAGGATATTGAATATAGTTCCCTGTGTTATACAGTATGACCTTGCTGTTGATCAGGTCACATTGGTTTCGATTCTCAAGGATTAAGGACAGAAAGGTGACCACAAACAGATAAAATGGCTGTTTTCAGGGAGCTGGGTCCCCTGCAAGGTAGCCACTGTCCTTACTGGACAGCTGAGAAAACAAAGGCTCAGGGAGGGGGTGACAAGATTCCAACTCACACGGGGGTGAAAGCTAGGCCTGGGCTTGGAGTCAGAGTTTGCACTTTGACCCCAGGAAAGTCAGTGCCCCACCTGGGAACGTTCCTCTACTTCAGGCCACTGGTGTACCTAGAGCAGGGTCAGTGGAGAGAGAAGAAAGTACCCCTGGGAGGAATTTATTCAGAGATGATTCCAGAAAAGTAGTCTATCACAGAGTCACCTGAGGATACCAGTCACCTGGCTTCTCTCTCAAGGTCTTTAAACCTCTGGGAGTTTTGATGGACTTTATTAACCTACAGATCACTGAACTTTCACATTTTAAGTTATAAAATATCCTGGGTGGTGCAGTGGGTATATTGTGTCTTATTGAACAATAAAGGACGCTTGCTTTATATCAAATTATAGGTCACTAAAGGTCCACTGCTATATCTTTAGTCTCAGATGTGAACCCTCTGATTTGTCTCAACAGCAGAAACTGTAGGTAGCAGCAGAATATTAGAAAACAGCCTGGAGTTTGAGGCATTCATAAAAACAACCAGAAATATGTGAAAAATCTAATAAAAAATGGAGTGACTGTTTTTTTTTAAACAGAAACATATTTTTATCGCAGAAATGGTGTGATTTTGAGTTTTTTAGTGAGTTTTTTTTTTCATATTTTGGCTTTATACTTTTTTTTTTTTAAGTCCCTGAAGGTGGCAAGCCTGGGAACACCTACGACACCTTGAGTCATTTGGCCACCAGGGGGCGAATTAGACCAGCAAATTGATATTGTATAACCTCCATCCGCGGGCTGCTCAGTGGGGAGCAGTGGGGAGCTCAGTGAAAAACAGGAGCTTCCTTTTAAGATGGATTGAGGGTAAATAAAGATGGAGGTGCGCTTGATCAGATGTGATTATAGGGAAATGAGGAGGGTAGAGGATAATTGGAAACAGAACTCGGAGGTCCCTTTTGCTCAATTCAGCCAGGCACTGTCTTTCTTTCCCCACCATCCGCGGATGAACTCGTGGCAGGGGCTGAGGAGGGGCGATCTCCTGAAAATGGCAGGGGCTGTGGTTTGCGCTGAGCTGCTCCAAACTGGTGGCCGGCCGCTCTTACAGGAGCCCAGCTTTCTGGAGGCTCAGTCTCTTCAGGACAGCTCAAGGAAGACTGGGGTGGGCAGATACGAGACAAAGTTACATGAGGCGTCTTTTATGAGTCCAACAGGGAGGCAGTATTAGATCAGACAGGAGACCTGGTACCAAGTCCAGTGCAATAATGAGCCTGGGGCTTGTCACGGCAGCGGTCGGGTGATGCCCGCTTCAGAGCCGGCCTTGGGATGCAGTGCTGGGGCCCTGCAGAACCTCAGTGCGGCTCTGCCAGCCGCTCCCCGTGGGCTCTGTCTCTGCTCAGCGTGCCAGAAAGGGACCAGCTCCCTCCCCCAGGACGCCCCTCTTCCCGCCAGCATCTCCAAGCAGCGCCTCTTCACCCCAGCACTGGCAGCTCCTCCACGGCACCAGCTGAACTCTGCCGTTTTCCAACGCCCAGAAGCAGCCTCCAGCACAAGCCGCTATCCCTCCCAAATCCTGGTTGATCATCACAACCTCTTCCTCTTGGACCCCTGGCCCAAGGGGGGCAGCTGCCTCTGCTGTGGCTGCCTTGTGACACCTTGGGGTCCCCCTTTGCCCTTTCAGTTCTGTATTAATAGGAACAACCCTTTATTTTAAACTCTGTGTTACAGTAACTGCGGGGGGGTGTTTCTCTGCTAACACATGTTCTACCATCATCTGACAGCTCATCAGCAGTGCAGATAACTTGGGCTTCAGGTGTGAATTGGAGGAAATATGGAAGAAGGCAAGAACAGAGCTGGAAGAGAGGCGACAGGGTCCTGTTAGAGTTAGCACTCATTCCAGATGGGGGAGGAAGGGCAGAAACCTGGAGGACTAGAGGCAACTTTCAGCAGATCAGGTCTGGCCCACCAAGAGGCCTGGCAGAGGGCGCTGATTCTCACAGTTGCAGTCTTCCCTTTCTGGGCCTTTCTCCTCCTCAGTATTAATCTGGTCTCTTCCCCTGGTAGAGCCTCCTTGGAAAATGATCTTCGGGTCACATTCACACTAAATATAAACAGTTGAAAAAACTTTAACACATCACACGGAAACTTGAATTTGAAAAATTACCTCCATGACTAAAATCCCGAACACTGACAACACCAAATGCTGGGGAGGCACGGGAACTCTCACCCACCGCCACGGAGTTACTGCTCATCCCTTCCAGCAACGCTCTCACATTCTGTTTATGTTACATGGAATGGGTTTATCCTTTTATTTAAAATGAATTACTAAATAAATATTTTTAAATGTCTCAGTTTTAATATCCAGTACATGAACTCTCAATAGATAAAACCCACACAGTGCGAAGCTCTTGAAGTCCTCGATACTTTTTAGAAATGTAAAGGGGTTCAGAGACCACAAAGCTCGAGGACCTTTGGTCTAGACTCTAATATTGAGATAAAGAGCAGGTTTAGACGTTCGGCAACAATAGGATTAACAGGAGGATTTAAAAATATATTGACGTGGGCTTCCCTGGTGGCGCAGTGGTTGAGAGTCCGCCTGCCGATGCAGAGGACGCGGGTTCGTGCCCCGGTCCGGGAGGATCCCACATGCTGCGGAGCGGCTGGGCCCGTGAGCCATGGCCGCTGAGCCTGCGCGTCCGGAGCCTGCGCTCCGCAACAGGAGAGACCACAACAGTGAGACAATACAGTAGCGGGAGGCCCGCGTACCGCAAAAAAAAAATTATATATATATATATATATATATATATATATATTGACGTGTACACACTGCTCGTTTTAAAATAGATAACTACTAAGGACAGGGAACTATATAGCACAGGGAACTCTGCTCAATATTCTGTAATAACCTAACTGGGAAAAGAATTTGAAAAAGAATAGGTACATGCATAACTGAATCACTTTGCTGTACCCCTGAAACTAATACAGCATTGTTAATCAACTGTACTCTAATATAAAGTAAAATTTATAAATAAATTAATACATACATACTTAACATAAGAAATATATTCATTTACAGAAGGTTGGGCTTGAATGGAACCTTGACACCCAAGCAGGCCAGGTCCAGAAAGGCCATATTTCTAGTCTCCTGACCCTCCCTCCTCCTTCCTCATCAATTCTCATCTGCCAGGAGTTTGGATTTGACCTGCAATAATGAGCCCCTAATTTCAAGTCTCCCCCTGTTCACCTTGTCCTTTGTACAAGCTGAATTCGTGATATACTAAGAGCAAGGAGGACTTTGAAAGATCTGCTGATGATAATTCTTCCTTCTATTCTTTTTTTAAGATTTTTTTGATGTGGACCATCTTTAAAGTCTTTATTGAATTTGTTACAACATTGCTTTTTCTTTATGTTTTAGTTTTTTGGCTACGAGGCATGTGGGATCTTAGCTCCCTGGCCAGGGATTGAATCCACACCCCCTGCATTGGAAGTCAAAGTCTTAACCACTGGACCACCAGGGAAGTCCCATTCCTTCTATTTCTTAGATTCATTTTCCTAAGAGGTTTGCCAATCCATCATGGCCATTACTTTCTTTCTTACAACTTAACCAAAGATCAGGTTGGGTCACACAGAGTTATTTTTGTAGGTTGAAAAACCTTAGTTGGATATTGGCAATTTTCATATTAGGTAACCAAACAAAATAATGTCTTACTTAACCCAGAGAAAAAAAATGTGTTTTGCACAATTGAGTATACAGAGAATAGCTGTCCCGAACTCTTATTCTGACAATGGCAAGATGTCTGAGTAGCCTCTTACAACACTGTGCGTATGTGGATACTTCAGACAGCGCTGGGGAATGGAAGGAACACGAATCCAGAAATCAAAAGCCTGCTTCTTACTCCACTGCATTGCTCTTTGCTGTATTATGTTGGTTGCAAAACCCTTCATCCTCTGGGCCAAGTTTCCTCACCTGCAAAATGAAGGCATGGAAGATGGCTGCAGCCTCCTGGGGTTAACAAACTGTTCTTTGACAAACATGAACAATGGCTTCAGAGTCTGCAGGGCACGAGTTCAAACCCCAGCCTCATCTGCGGTATTTCCTTCAGGGCTTCATTGGAAGCCCTGCTTCCTCCTTGGTTATGGTGGGGAGCATTGCCAGCCTGGTGGTTCTTTGTGAGAAATAAATGAAATACAGGACACACCTAACCACTCATAGGTTCAACAGAAGGACACCGACCAGGTGACACTCTCATTCCTCAGGCAGAGGCCCCGCTCCTTTCCAGACAGTGAAGCAGAGACCTTCCTGCCTTCTCTGGATGAACTTAACACCATGTTCAAGCATCATAGAAGGAAAAAAAAAAAGAAGGAAACCCCTCACACCCACTCCGCTACACCTTGGTGTTTGCCATTATTAGAACAGCAAACTGAATGCTATTGATTCAGAGAGTTTGTGGTTTACTGACCTGGTGCAGCTCAGTTCCTCTTTCTACCCCATGACTGATGAATACACATCAAATCCTAAATAGTTCCTTTACCTTTTGAATAGTGTTTTTGCTTCTTGTCCCATTTCCCTTTGGGCAGATAACACAAGATGTGTCCTTTAGCCACAAAAGCAAATGCAACACAAGAAATGCTGTTTTAGAAATAAAGGAAGATGTAAGACCATAAATTTTAGGGGGTAAAAAACCCTCACTTAGAGGGCCTTATATGAAAAACATCTCAGTTCCAATATGTCCCAATATAACGTATCTTTCACTCCCAAAGTGTCCCAGAATGGATGAGAAATTATATAGTAACATCACTTAGAAGCAGAACATTTACTTAGGTGGAGTCAAGGCAAAGATGGGGGAATGGGAACCAGGGCAGAACTTGGACTTCCACATGGGGGATGGGGGGGATTTCTCATGAACTCCTCCTAATCCACATGCTCTTTAAAACCTTGCTACTCAGAAGGTGGTACTGAGCCAGCAGCACCATGTCCTGGAGCTTGTCCCCCAAACAGAATCTCACACCCCATCCCAAACCCACTGAACCAAGATCTGGATTTTAACAGGCCCCCAGGCAATCCCCGTGTTCACTCCAGTCAGAAAGCAGCTGCTCGGAAACATTGCCTGGAGAACGTGGGTCAGAACTTCAAAACTTCATCAGCAGTTCATTGGAAGTTAAGGGATAACTTTTCCAAAGTCTTGGAATTAGAGAATTTCAAGGTTGAAAAGACCTTTCCTCTGTGTAGTTAATGCATGAGTTCCCTCGGAGTGGCCTCACAGCTCGGCCCCCTAGAAAGGCTTTTTAGAAGGGCTTCCTTAGGGCAAGTTGGAACTTGATTCTCTAGAAATACCACTCACCAGCCCATTGTTTACATCAGAGAACCACTCAGAGGTAAGACTGTCCCTTCCCGTGTGAAGATTTTTTTGGAGCACTAAGACAGGTCCCAAATTTGACCCTATACCCGTTCCTTTTTGAAGAACTCCAGTAGGTCCAGAACCCCTACCTGAAGGCACAGCATCCCTCCGTGCCCTGGGTCCATGCCTCTTCCGGCCGGGCCACAGGAAACCACAGCAGCAGGATGAGAGGTGGTTCCATTCATGTGCTGTGCTGCACCAGGGCATTGTTAAATTATGGTTAGCCGCTTGTTTCCCAGACAGTCCAGTGGAGAGCTGTGGCTGGCTGGACCCTGGGACTGGTCCTTATCTGTCTGCTGTCAAAAACACCTTGAAGGTGACAGGCAGGGTGATGACAAGCATTTGGGTCTCAATCAGCAGCAACAATAAATCTTCCTGGAGCAAGACTAGATTCTAGAGATGCCAGCTACGGCAGAAAATTCATAGACCAATAAGACACAGTCGACCCGAAGATATACCATAGGCCTGCAAGTATCAGCAGTGTCAGCCCTCTGTATCTGCGCGTTCTGCATCTGTGGATTCAACCAACCATGGGTGGAAACCTACAAGCAAATCTATCCATCTGGGTGGAGGGACGGGTACTCTTTTTACCCCATCAGAGTAGGGTGGACGCAGGATTTCAAGCACAGTTGGCAATGACTTGCTGTCATATTGTAGATTCAAATCCTTCTACACCACCATAAAACTTTTTTGAATAGTTAGGATGTTGCATCATCCTGAAGAGGTTAACTTATGTTTGGTGTGATCTAAGTGAGATGGCAGATAAATGTGTAAAGTGATTTTGAAATTTTTCCGTTAGAATGGTCAAAATAGTTATTCTTTATTATTCCGTGGTGCTATACTGGAAATGAAGTCCTTTTGCATACAATTGGGAATGAGGCTGACCTGGCTTTAAATTCCAGCTCTGCTACTTACTAGTTGGTAAATTTGAGCAAATAACCAAACCTCTCTGGACCTCAGTCTGTCATCTACAGAATGGGCTTACTAATACCACACAGCAATGCATCTGGTACGTAACAAGAAAGGAAATTAAATTTATGAGATAAAAGTGAAAGGATCTATCCATCAGGAAAAGACAGTCCAAGACACAGCTGTGCACAAAAATATATTTGTATACCCTCTGGGAAAGAGAAGATGGCAAACGTGAGGGCTGGGGTTGGAACCGCAGGTGACCCATTCTGCTTCTTTTAGCGCTGACTCATTGAGAAGTTGAATTTGAAGGCTGGGACAGAATGTCAACAATCATTTGGGAGAGGCAGGTGCTCTGTGTCTAGAATATCATGGCTCAATAACAAGGATGAATGAGAAAGGAGAGCTGGAAAGAACAGTAACGTGGGTTGATCTTAGAGTGAGAATGAGAGCAGGCATTGGTAGGTCGTGGGAGGCTGGCTTGTATGCCCTACAGCAGGGGTAGGCTAACATTTCCTGTAAAGGGCCAGATAGTCAATATTTTATATTTTGTGTGCCGTACAGTCTTTGTCCCAATGACTCAGCTCTGCCGTGGTAGCAGGAAAGCAGCCATAGACAACCTGTGAATGAATGGGTGTGGCCGTGTTCCAATAAAACTTTATTTACAAAAACAGGTGGTAGGCAGGATTTGGTCCAGGGGCCATGGTTTTGCGACTCCTGCCATAACTGATGGATTTAAAAAATCACTTGGAATCTCACCATCAAGAAACTTCCTAATACAAGAGATCCAAGAGAAGCTATTAAAGTCCTGAAATCCAGTCTGAGAAAATTTATAGGAACAGACGATTTCTGCCATGAAAAATAAACTCTCTTCCTACCTTGAGACAGACTCTCAGGAAAATCTCTCTGGTGGGGGAGTGTTTTTCTACTCCATGTCTGAAAATATACCTTGACCAGAGCGCTATTTCATCCAAACAGAGGTGTTGGTTGGGAGAAGTGACAGGCTCGGGAGCCAGAAGTCGCTGCTGAACAGAGAGGTTTGTGTTTGGAGGCAGAGGACGTCATGCGGTTCCCGTGTGTCAGCTGGGCTGGCAGCAATGGCTGCATTGCTGTAGCTGTGCTTTCCAAGCAGGACAAGCACAAGGAGACCTTCTTTCCCTCTGTGAAGGAGGAAGCTGGATGCCTGAGCCACTTCATGGTTCCATGACTGGCTTATTGAGAATTTATTGGACGAGTTGCACACATGGAGATTCTCTGAAGGAATTCTAAGGCATTTGCTGGGAGGGACTTCTATCTAAAGGTCAAAGGAAAAAATGGTTCCGTCTCCAGAAGAGCCCATGGTTACTACTAGCAAACCAAACAGTGAGCTGGGAATACAGGTTGTTTTCTATAAGCTTCATGAAGGGACGGTGACTCACTTTGTCGTCTTCATCACAAGGCCAAAGTCGCTCACTCAGTAATGTTTGCTGCATGTGGGAAAGTTGATTTTTACCATCTGGTGATATATCTGCCCCTATGAACAGCTGGCAAAATGGTTGAAAGGATGTTGGTTGAAAGGATGGGTGAGCAGCGCAGACCCAATTATTTCTGCTCCCTGCATCCATCCTACGACAGATGAGCCATCCCAGAATCCTGAGTTCACTCACCACCAAACAGAAGAATAAGAGCGAGGGGCCCAGCTGGCTCCCCAGCATTTGGGACCCTTCTGCATGAAGTCCATTCGGAAACTTCCCATGAGGTCTTGCTCCTTCAGAAGAGGGCACATTGTCTTGAATCTGCCCGGAAATCTCGTAAGTTTCAGAGGTAAAATCTTTAGGAGATGGTGGACCTCAGACGTTGTCCTGCCTACTCTCAACGATAAACAGAAGGTCCTGTATGCGAGTTGGGGAAAAACAGTAAGCTCAATTTCCAAAGTTCAGAGCTAGTTCTTGTTTTCACTGTTGACCTCTACCCTTCAAGATAGTTTATTCCACAATGTATTTTTTTTAAATGACAAAATTTATCATTTTATCTAATGCCAACTAAATGCAATAAGATTTTTTCTTTTCCCATTCTGTATTGTGTGTGTGTGTGTGTGTGTGTGTGTGTGTGTGTGTGTGTGTGGTACACGGGCCTCTCACTGCTGTGGCCTCTCGCGTTGCGGAGCACAGGCTCCGGACGCGCAGGCTCAGCGGCCATGGCTCACGGGCCCAGCCGCTCCGCGGCATGTAAGATCTGCCCGGACCGGGGCACGAACCCGTATCCCCTGCATCGGCAGGCGGACTCAACCACCGCGCCACCAGGGAAGCCCACCATTCTGTATTTCTAAAAGATTTTTATTGGAGTATCCACAATGTATTTTTAACTGGAGTTTAAATATGCTTTGGGTACTAGAAATTAAAAATTGAGGTAAATTTTGAGCTTTTGACGCCATATAAATGTTTGCTTTCCACAAACATGTGATAGGATGGTTATCGTGTAAAATCAAGCTATTTCTTAGTTCAACTGTAAAATGCTATAAATTTGTATTTCTTTGCTGAATCATACCAGATGTTTCACCACATGTGTGTTCTATGAGGGAAAAAAATTATAAAGGCAAAGCACCTGCTATTTCCATTTTTATAAGTACATTATTTTCTATATCATTTAACTTTTACATTTTTTACTCGAAGGAAGTCTAAGTTATTTTATTCTATGTCCATTATTATCTTATCTTCAAACAAAATTGAGGGATTTAGAAAACTACTATTTAATCCGATATGTACCTGTATAAAGTATTTTCTGTATATTTTGACTATGAGTCAATTTGAAAGCAGCAATTTCAAACTCACTTGAATGCCTAGTTTAGTCTAAACAACAACCACAACATAAAAACCGTTTCACAACCAAATTAGTAGTCAACCAACAGCAAGTGGAAAATTGGTCAACGTATTATTTCTTCTGTAATCTAATTCAAAACGCGACATTTGGGCTTCCCTAGTGGTGCAGTGGTTGAGAGTCCGCCTGCCAATGCAGGGGACACGGGTTCGTGCCCCGGTCCAGGAAGATCCCACATGCCGCGGAGCGGCTGGGCCCGTGAGCCATGGCCGCTGAGCCTGCACGTCCGGAGCCTGTGCTTCGCAACGGGAGAGGCCACAACAGTGAGAGGCCCGCGTACAACAACAACAACAAAAAAATCCATGTTCTAAAATAAGTTAAAAATCTAGGGCTTCCCTGGTGGCGCAGTGGTTGAGAGTCTGCCTGCCGATGCAGGGGACACGGATTCGTGCCCCGGTCCGGGAAGATCCCACATGCTGTGGAGCGGCTGGGCCCGGGAGCCGTGGCCGCTGAGCCTGCGCATCCGGAGCCTGTGCTCCGCAACGAGAGAGGCCACAACAGTGAGAGGCCCACGTGCCGCAGAAAAAGAGAAAAAACAAAAAATAAACAGAAAAAAAACGTGACATTTAAAAATGTAAATCGCTCTTTTCAATGTTAGAGAAGCATCGATGAATAGTTCTGAGTAGGAAAATATTTATTAAAATAGTGGCCACCTATTGACAGTTATTCTTTTAACCGTCAACCCTTGGAAGAGACATCTGTGCCAAATAGGACCCAAGGGCAACGGTAATTAGAATGCAAAATACTGTCCAATTGTGATGGCCCACACAAAGTGGGGAAATCACAGTTCCAATGCCGTCAATTTACAAACCTGGAGAACAAAGTAATAAATCGATATTTCATTGCAGAAAAGCTGTCCCCAAAACACTGATTGGATGAAGGGTGGCTTCTTTGGGTTTGGTCTTTTACCTTTTTTTTAAAAAAATTTTTTTAACTGGGTTGGTCGTATAGAATTCCAGTCCCTTTTCAAATGAGAAATGGATAAAAGTTAAGATAGTCATCAAAAAAAAAAAAAAAAAAGATAGTCTATCTTCCCAGCTCTTCCTCTTCTTTTCTGCTCTCCACCTTCATTCCCAGAATTCTGCCTGTTCTTAATTGTTCACTTCATACTTCCTTGTAATGGTGATATCAAGTCCACAGATGAATTAATAACTTTACGGAATTACAAGAAGTCTTGCAAAGTAGTGTGAGTGAGCTGATGATAACTTAGAACTTCTCTATACGGCTAAGCTTGAGCTCATGGCCAGCAATCTACCAGCTCATCATGTGACATTTTTAGAACCAAACTTCAAGAGCAAGCACCAATCACATCAGTAGGAAAAGCATTTTACTGGGGTCAGAAGTCCTACCTTCTGATCCCACATCTACCAGACTGAACTTTGTAAACTTGGACAACTTACTTGTGCTCCTTGAGGCACAGATTCCTCCTCTGTCAAGTCTAACCAGGTCACATCTAACATGAAAATTCTATGATTCTAAACCTTATTCCTAATGGAGGTCTGGATGAAAGGTATTCTACTAAAGTTCCACTGAATTGAGGGGAATATGTGAAGTCCTTTGTGAGGGGGTGGAGTCTGCCTTGTTAGCTATTATTCTCATTCATTTCCCCCGTCACCTACTTCGATAGCTACGTCCATAACTTGAGATGATTTTTCCCACCAAGTTTTTTTCCCTTGGGGACCTGGAGGTGAAATGTGTGTGCTGTAATGTGAGGGACATTTCTCTGGGATGTTGAACCTCTTTAGCCAAACAGCAGTGTCTCTAGGAGTCACGGTTCGGTTCTCAGGACTAGAGTGATTATGCCATTTCCTCAAGGCACATGGGTGGAATTTGCAAATATCTGCAATCACATTTCAGATGGTTGTTTTCAGAGGGACAGCTGTGGCATATGAGAGCAATCTCTACTTCTAAATCAAGTTGCAAAGGGAAAATGGAAAATGATGATTGATGAATACACTCACATCTGAATAGTATTTATTCTTGGCCTTCATGTTCACAACTATAGTAGGAAAAATTATAATAGTTTTCTTTATGTGTTAGGGGTATTAAATAAGCTAATACATGTGCAATGAATGTAAAAGATTTGAAAAATTTAAAGTGCCACTCAGAAATTCCGAATTTTTATCATATAATGACCCCAAAACTGAGGACTTGGACTGTAGTGCTCCACATGGGGTCTCAGAAAGCCATTTGCAAAAGTATTGCAGCATATATTCACAAATTTAGAAGCTGGACTTACTCATGGCACCTAGCAAGACCACCCTGTGAAGTAGGTAAGAGAAATATTATAACCTCTATTTAATAAGTTAATCTCCATTTAATAATGGAGGCTCATGGGGGTTAAGTGCCTACTTAAAGTCACAGCTCTGGTGACAGTTTCAGGAATTATACCTCCCAACAAGGAAAAGCCCTGAATGAGATGGCTTATAATTGATTAATTCTACCAAACATTTAAAGATTTAACACCAATTCTTCTCAAATTCTTAAAAATTAAAGAAAACACTTTCTAACTCATTCTGTGAGATCAGGCGTACCTGATACTGAATCCAGACAAAGACTAAAATAAAACTATAGACTAATATTCCTTATGAATATTGATGTAAAAATCCCCAACAAAAGTACTACTAAACTGAATTAAACAGCATATTAAAATGATCATATACCATGACTAAGAGGGATTTATTCCTGGAATTCAAGGATGGCTCAATACATGAAAATCAATCAATGTAATATACCACATTTACAGACTGAAGGGAGGGGAGACCACAGAGGATTATCTCAATTGATGCAGAAAAACCACTTGACAAAATTCAACACCTATTCCTGATAAAAATTCTTAACAAACTAGGAGTAGCAGGAAATTATCTTGATAAAATAAAAACCATATATGAAAATCTGACAGCTAATATCATACTCTACAGTGAAAAACTGAAAGCATTTCCTTTAAGATTAGGAATAACACAAGTGTGTCTGCTTCCACCACTTCCAGCATTTATTGAAAGCTCTAGCCAAGGCAATAGGCAAGACAAAAAGTATAAGTCATCCACATCAGAAAAGAAGAAATAAAATCATCACTGCCAGAAGACGATATAAACTTATAAGTAGAAAACCCTAAAGATTACACACACACACACACACACACACACACACACACACCCCTGTTAGAATAACTAAATTTGCAAAATTTCAATATATAAAACCAACACAAAAAATAAATTGCATTTCTATACACTAACAATGAACAATCTGCAAAAGAAATTAAGAAACCAATTTGATTTATAATAACATTAAAAAGAATAAAATACTTAAGAATAAGCTTAGCCAAGAAGGTGAATGTCTTGTACACTGAAAACTATGAAATTTAATTTAATTTGCTAAAAGAAATTAAAGTAGACACATATAAATGGAAAGACATCCATGCTCATGGATTGGAAGACTCAATATTCTGAAGATATCATTAATACCCAAAGTGATCTACAGATTGAATGCCATCCATATCAAATTCCCAGTAATTTTTTTGCAGAAATGGAAAAATGCACCTTAAAATTCATGTGGACTCTCAGGAATCCCAAATAGCCTAAACTATCTTGGAGAAAAAGAAAAACAACAATGAAGTTGGAAGACTCACATTTCCTATTTTCAAGCTTACTACAAAGCTATAGTAATCAAAACAGTGTGGTATTGGCATAAAGTCAGACATAAAGACCAGTGCAATAAAAAAAAGAGACCTCAGAAATAAATCCTTGCATATACAGTCAAATGATTTTCAACAAGTTTGCCAAAACCATTCAATGAGGAAATGACAGTCTTTTTAACAAATGGTGTTCAGTAAACTGGATATCCACATGCAAAATGAAATTGAACACTTACCTTAAACCATATAAAAAATGAACTTGAAACAGATCAAAGATCTAAATACAATACCTGAAGCCATTAAACTCTTAGAAGAAAACATAGGAGAAAAGCTTCATGACATTGGATTTGGTAATAATTTCTTTGATATGACACCAAAAGCACTGGCAACAAAAGAAAAAGTAGATAAATGAAGAATTTTATTTATCAAAGGACTATCAACAGAGTGACAAGGCAGCCATAGAATGGAAGAAAATATTTTCAAATCATATATCTGATAAGGAATTAATATCCAGAAAATATGAAGGACTCTTATAATGCAGCAACAAAACAAACAACCCAATTAAAAAATGGGCAAAGGACTTGAACTGACTTTTCACCCAAAAAAGTTTACAGATGGCCGACAAGCACATGAAAAGATGTTCAATATCAATAATCATTAGGGAAATGCAAGTCAAAAGCACACATAGAGATAACATCTTACACCCATCAGCATAATCATTATAAAGAGACAAAAAGAAAGAATAAAACAAAACGTGTTGATAATGATGTGGAGAGTGTGGAACCCTTGTGCACTGCTGATGGAAAGGGAAAATGGTGCTGGCATTGTGGGAAACAGGATGGAGATTCCTCAAAAGATTAAACATAGAAGTACCATGTGATCTAGTAATTCCACTTCTGGGTATATACTCAAATTAATTAAAAGCAGAAACTTGAACAGATATATGTATCCCAATGTTCATAGCAGCATTACTCACACTAG
Organism: Aethalodelphis obliquidens; assembly: GCF_003676395.1. NCBI lineage: Eukaryota > Metazoa > Chordata > Mammalia > Artiodactyla > Delphinidae > Aethalodelphis > Aethalodelphis obliquidens. The sequence goes on from NW_020837962.1 coordinate 17,824,107, forward strand.
CTAAAAGGAAGAAATGACTCAAATGTCCATCAAGGGATGAAAGGATAAACAAAATGTGGTATGTACATGCAATAGAATATTATTCAGTCTTTAAAAGGAAGGAAATCCTAAAACCTGCTACAACACTGATTAATCTGGAAAACATTATAATAAGCCACACACATGTCACATAAGTGTATGATTTCACTTATATGTGGTACCTACAATAGTCAAAATCATAAAAAAAAAAAAAAGTAAAATGATGGTTTCCCAGGGCTACAGAATGGAGAGTTAGTATGTAATGGGAACAAAGTTTCAGTTTGGGAAGATGAAAAAATCTGGAGATGGAGGGTGGTGATGGTGGCACAACAGTGTGATTGCACCTAAAGCTGTTGAATTGTACACGTAAAAATGGTTAAAATGTTATGTGTTATGTATATTTGTGTTTGCATATTTTGTGTTATGTATATTTTGTTATGTGTTATGTATGTATATGTATATGTGTTATGTATATTTTACCATGATAAGAAAAAGAGAAAAACCCCACGATGAGCGGAAATTCTGCTGTTCAGATGTTGAACCCCCCTTCCCGGACAGGGCAACTAAAGAAAACCCAGGTTAGTATATCTTTATGTGACTCACAGTGAAGCAGAACTCCCTCATCTTACACGTCTCCATCCACTTCATCCAGTTCAACTTCTGCTTTCTCTCCAAGGAGGTGTAGACTCTGAACTCAACGTGATGGAGTGAGCACGCTGCAGGCAGGGTTGTCATTCCATCCTACCTCTGCATCAAGCAAACCTCACAAGTTCGGAGGCTTTTGTTCTCTGATATAGAGGGGGCTTCATGAGAACATGTAGCTCAGATAGACCCTCTACTGTGTGGGTTTGCAGAGCTAATACTTGTGGAGGCAGATTACAAGCAGGGCTTGCAAACTCAAGGTACTTAAATGAGTGGAGTTGATGGGGAGACACCTGCAGTGTGTGTGCCCCACCTGAAGGGGGCAGCCTTGAAGAGGTGGGTCTGTACCCATTTCATTTCTCCAGAGAAGCCAGAAAATATATAATTCTGTGACATATTCTTATTTTTACATGTAGAAACTTAATTTTTAAAATGCTGGCAAGTGAAACAAAACATATCTGTGGGTTGAATAAGGCCCTTGTGTTCCAGTTTGCAACCTCTGCCCTGTATGAATATAATTTATAATATGCAGCATTTCCATTTCCTAGGGTCCTGGGCATGTGATGTGGTGAATAATTAATTCATTCATCTGTGAAAAGAATGAGTAGGAAATGGATTTCTGCGTATTTGGTATCTTCCAAGAATCACGCTTCTGACCTGAGAATATCCAACTAGATGCCATTACGAGAAGGGTTATGTTTTCTTCTAAGGAAAAGATTTTAGAAGACAGTCCAGTGGATTTCTATTCTTTCAAATCTTCTCTTCATTCTCTTCTTGTGACTCACAACCCTGGCAGGGTCCTGCTCTCCTTACGTGGTGATGGAACCAAGGTTGTTCAATGACTTCCTGAAGCACCAGTGGCCCCCTCCTGCCCTTCGACCCTTGACCACACACAGCTCAGACTACGACTGTACAGGCGCCTTTCTGTCTTAAGAGCCAAGGACATTTGTCATCATTCTTTCCTTAGAAGAAAACATCACCCTTCCCAAAGTAGCTAGTTGGATATTCTCAGCTCAGGTCTGTGAGGTTAAAACAATCAGACATGCTCTGTCCAGTTGCAACGAATCTTTTTCCTGTTGCAAGTTTTAAATGATTTTCCAGGCTCCTATAATTTCTACCTTTGAAGGAATAGTTTTGAGATGAAAGGATTAGGCCACTCACACTGAGCTGAAAGTTCTGAAAGTTCGAGAAAGTTTTAAATATACCGCCTTCCTGTTATTTTCTCCAAATAATAAACACATGGAGTAGACGTAGAGTTAAAATGATATTATTTGCTTTTATCAAGCTGCTTCTCTTCCTCCTTGGCCTCCTGCCTGTCCTCTGTGCCCTGGTGGGGTTCCCTCCTCGACCTATCCCTGCTCCTGTGATTAGGATCAAGTGATCTCATGTGTGTAAAGCCCAGGGATGCAAAAATTATCAGATGTCTACGTGCAGAACTGTGAAATAATGAAACGAATTCCTCAAGACGTTCACACAGTCCTGTTTCCCTGCAATCACATTTCTACACCCGTCCTTGCACACACATTTGTGATCCATAGAGAAGAAGGAAGTTGTACCTCCTTGAGGGTGATGATGTGCGTACATGCCAACAAGCACTGTTCTGAATTACCCTGTAGAGTTCTCCTAAGAACACCATGGAACCCCGCTTGTCATCTGCCTTTTGTAGGTCGGGAGCTCAGAGGAGGTGAAGAAATGCACGCCCCCCCATCCCCGCTCCTTCCACTGGACATGAACCTGACCCCTTGGTGCCCCCATGACAAGGGAGCTCCATGGAGCCTAAGAATTGAGGTGCATGGGTTGCCATGCTGGTTTTAGTTTCTGGGTTTTGTTTTGTTTTGTTTGTTTGTTTCCTGTCAGGATCCACTGGTGAGGTTGCTCAGACTCCCTGCACGGAGAGAAAAATAACCTTGGGCTACAATTTCCAAAGTAGAATTACAAATGATGAGCTGTCTGGGATCCAGGCTTCCTGAGAATTCACTTGCTGGAACGTTCCAGAAAAAAGATTAAGTTTTGGAACCAGATCTCCGAAGAATGCTCCTTCTTTGGAATGAATTCAACAAAAGTGAGTCCTTGGCTCTGTTTTACAGCAGGAAATGGCCTGTTCGATACTGTTTTTTCCACAGGCCTCTGGCCCTGCTTTGTCTGCAGAGGGTCATAAAGGCAGGTGCCAGGAGGAGCTGGAGAGCCGACAAGACTGACCTTTAAAGTTTTGTCTCAGGCCAGTGTGGACGGCTCCCCAAAGCACACTGACCAGTACACATAACTTTTGACCTCCGCCCTCCTCGCCTGTGTCCTGCCATTGTGGGCAAGGCATTCGTCTTCTGCAGTGACACGTCTTTTCAAGACAGAGAGATTGTGCGTTGAGTTATTACGATTATGGTGACCTTCCTCTGTGACCTGTCATTTTCTTCCACACAATGAACACACTGGGAAGATGCAGATTTAAAATAATACGTATCATTATTTACTTTCATGCAGTTTGCACTGTTGCCTTCTCACCTGGGTCCTGTGTGTTTCTCAAGCTGTGTTTTACCTTCGACTTTTTTCTGTTTCCTAGAACCTAATACGGGGGTGGAGGTGGGGTGAGGAAGACAGATATTGAATTCCTGGGTCATCAGTGTTCATTAGAGGCTAAGCCCGTGCTCAGCACTGTCACAGGCCCTGGAGGAGACGGTTGATTCCGGGCAGGACCAGGAACAGCAGTCAAGGTTTACTGCCTGTGCCGTGTCCTCCATTCCTCTCCTGTTTCCAGTCCAGTCCCCGTGGAGTTTGTGATGGTCCCTATTACACTGAGGTTAACCAGAGTGACGTCCGCAGCATGTGACCAAAGGGCGCCGACTGCTGCAGGGCCGCAGAGATCATCGGAAACCAAAGTGGTCCTCCTTTGCGGTGTCTGAGAATCAGAAAACAGTAAAAGAGTATCCAGTCACAGGCCACTTGGTGGCATAACTCTGCCTGTGCGTGAGTGTCTCTACCTCGCCCGAGTTTCTTCCCGGGCCTGAACTCGGCTCCAGTGTGTGTGTGTGTGGAAGGCATTCCAGAACGACGGTGGAACAGGGACATTCGTGGAGGATGAGGCATGACATGGACCAGAGAAATTCAGGCAACATTTTGAGTGATGCTTACAAAGGAATTATAATAATGTAAACAATGATTTTGCTAAAATGTGAAATGAAAAAGACACATTGGTGTGACATCAGATAAAAATAGGAGTGACAATTTTTTTTCTTAGTTCTCCTTTTTTTTTTTTTGCGGTACGCGGACCTCTCACTGTTGTGGCCTCTCCCGTTGTGGAGCACAGGCTCCGGACGCGCAGGCTCAGCGGCCATGGCTCACGGGCCCAGCCGCTCCGCGGCATGTGGGATCTTCCCGGACCGGGGCACGAACCCGTGTCCCCTGCATCGGCAGGTGGACCCCCAACCACTGCGCCACCAGGGAAGCCCTCTTAGTTCTACTTTTATGTGGTATTTTATTCTTCTGCAATGAGCATGAATCACTCTTATAAAGGAGGATAAAATCTTTGAAAATTAAAGTCTCTCAAGAGTAAAGGACAAAAAGCCAAGGAAAGGACGAATTTATAAACAACATGTAAACCTTCAGATGATTTACATGTCTCCAATTTCTTTCAAAGACACGATTGCTCCAGATCTGCTTAAAACCAGGCTCCTCCACTTGGTGCAAAGCTTGGGCTGATCTCCTCTGGAGTTGGGATGGGTTAAGAAATTCACCTGGATAAAAGGATACCACCTGGATTTCTTCTGCTCTCTATACACAATGCTTTCACTTTTTTAATGTACCTCAGTAGTAGCTTATAGCATCTCTATAATAGCCAGTGAGGGATACAGCTGTTCCTAAATTTTAAACAAAAAGACACAAGGCTTGTGAAGCTTGCGCTGTGGTCTCTCTTTGACTGGAAAGAATACGGGGGAACAATGTGTGTGTTGTCAGAGAGAGGTTTTATGGAAAGCTGAGCTGAGACAACCTTCCCCTCGTTACTTGCAGGAAAGTCTCCAAGAGACACTATAGAAAAGGAGGCAGGGCCATCTAGGATGATGGCCAAACACCTGCAGATCTTTGAGATTATTCTGCACTCTTCTCTGCGGATGAAAGTTTGGCCACTTTGTTTTCATTTTTTATGTAACAAATGAATTATATTTTCAGGCTGTCCTTTGAATTTCTACTGACTTGCAGTCAACTATGTTGCTTGAGATTAACAAGCGTATTTCTGAGAGCCATCAACTTTATTTTTCAAGCACTTTCATATTCTTTGAAAATTGATGGATAGTACCAAGGGAAGCAACCTAGGGATATAAAAGTAAGAGAACGTTAGCATATAGAATATCACTAGGTTTATCCTATTCCCTGTGAAGCAAGATGCTCTAATACACCAATCTCCAATCCCAGATTCATTGCAGGCACCAATACCTATTACGACTCTCTTTGTTACTAAACCTACTCTTTGTTATGGACAAAATGGCCCCCAGCAGTTGCTACAAAGAGATCAGAGCTACTCGAAAACTGAAACCTCTTTGCTACACCTGCCCTCTTCAAAGTCTGTTAAAATTACCAGCAAAGCGGGGGGGTGGGGTGGGGTACTTCAAGTGGCAGAAGCTGCTAGTTGTTTGTCGATATGCATTTGCTCCTTCCTTAGTCAAAGGCACAGATATGGCTCCAGCCTCCCTTGCAGGTTCTGTGGTCACATAACTGAAGTCTGTCCAATGGGATGTGAGCAGAAAGGATGCCGTTATTCTCCTGGGGAAACAGGAGGGGAGCCCTTTTCCTCCTTTGCAAAGGCTGAGAAGGACTCAAGCAAACACGATGCACCCAGCGATGGAAGGCAGGCTTGGAGGATGGATCGCTGAGTGCAGGAGGAGTAAGCTTCCGTCCGTACCAGTCACTGTATTTGCGGTCTTGTTGCTGCAGTCCTTAGCCCGCACCTCCCTCCACCAATGCATGTGGGCAGCAGGAGAATCCCTTCTCTGCTGTTCCTGGACCCTGTGCACTTTGCTACTCTCCCCCAGCCCTCCATGAGCTAAAGGCTTGAGAAAATAAAACACAGTCATTTTTTATGGAAATATCTAGGATTGCTGCTTTGGAATGAAACGCTAAAATGGAGTGCAAGAAAGTAATAATTCAGGACGAAAGGAAAATGCTGACCTCACTCCTGCCTTTGACTCGTGTGGTCCAGGAGTTTGAAGAAGGGGCGCCCCACCCCCGACAAAGGAGTGAGGAGCTCACACTCCCTGAGTTCCTGCCTGAATTTGTCCTTCGCACAAGCGCTTCCAGATTATTTATTTTTCTGATTAAATGGAGTCTAACCCGAAGTCACTCTTTAATGCAAACCTGTGTTTTATGACCTGTTCTCATTCCTGCCCGGGAAGTTTTGTTTACAGACTCTCAAGACAACTTTCTTTGATATTGGACAATGTCAGTATCTCTAAGTTTTCGTTCTGATAGACAGAAAAAGATGAGTTAGGGCTGAATTCATCACTCATTTAAAAAAGAACATCTTTATAAAAACATTCACTTATATCCTGCCTCTGTTTGCCAGTATTGCTTTTTCTACGGGAAGGAAGCATGGCACACCTAGACTGGGGTGAAGACGTCTTGTCCTTCACAGGAGACAGAGTAGGGAAATGGCCCTTTTTCTAAGTGTGAAAAGTCTTCCCTTTGTCATTAGCGATTTCTTGGTGACAGAGACGACAATCTGTATAAATTTGCCATGTTTTCTAACACCTGCTCTTTGGACAACAAACAATTGCCCGCATTGTTTTTTTTAAGTCCAGGTGGGAGAGAAACGACGGGAATGACTCTGAGACCATCACACTGCTCCTCCACACGGGCATGTGCTCCCCTCCCCCCCATAGCAGCCCCTGACACCAGAGGGTCCCATTGTTTGCTGTTCTTTCCTGCCTATGACCTGACGATGATGAGGGAGAAAGCATGGCTGTCCTTCTGGTCGAGCGCCGTCCTTGTTGAATGAGAGAAAGAGAAATCGTTGGTTGGAGGCCCTCAAATGCCCTTTTGGCTAAATAAAGTGAGACGTTCCAAAGTCTCGCCTAGGGTTTGACGTCTGAGTAGAGAACTCAGAAGTCAATAAAGTGACCTAAGCCCGAACCTTCACAAACAGTTTCTAAAGCCCAGCTGAGAAGAAAGGGCAGGTGCGGTATTTGATGGTGACTCTCTTTGCCACAAAAGATCCTGCTTGTTTCAAGTTACTCTGTTTGAAGTGCACTTTTCCTGTAGTTTTAATTTGCGTGTGAGTGCAAACCTCCTGAGAACAAGGACTTCTGTGACTCACTCTGGAGGCCTCCTCTCCCCAGGCTAGAAGCTGCATCCTGTATCCTCTCTCTCCTCCATCCTCACCTCTGGCTGGTGCTTCTGGGATCATCTCCCAGGTCAGTTACTACACTCACATCCTCCTTGAAGGCTCACTTCTGGGACAGCCCAAACTAAGATCACACACGTACACACACACGCACATATATTTTAACCAAACTCAGGGCACAAAAGCAGATATGTGAAAATACAATTTTCTTTAGTTTTCATGACAACTTAATGATTATTTACCCCCATTCCATTTGGAGCCTAAAGGAAATTGGTGTTAACCCAGCCTCCCTGCCCATGCTCCCCCGGGGCTGCGTGGTTTGGGAGCCTCCGGCACTGAGTCAGCAGTGGGGTCTGGGGGATGCTGGGTCATGCTGTCATCTCCACCGCTGCTGAAGCTTCCTTCCTCCCTGGGTCTCCAGGGGTTCATCCTGAGACGTCCTCAGGTCTGCTGGCTCAGCACACCACGTCTGTGCTGCTCTTGGGCTTTTGGGTACAGTCTATGCTCCCACACCATGTCACGTGGAAGTTCACAGGGATAGATATTTGGGGTTCCATGAAGGTGGGTGCATTGGAATTTAAAGTTTATGGCTGTTGAACACATACGCCTGACAGTTCGTCTCAGGAGTTACAGACTATGTTTTTATCCCAGTGCATATGATGTATCCCTCTTAAGAACTAAAATCAAGATGATTTCCTAACATCGATTAAACAATATTCACCCTGGTAGGGTTTTCTGTGCTTGTGTTGAACAGTTTGGGGAGCAGGCAAAACCACCAGCTTGCTCCAAGAATTTTCTGCTCCTGGAAGATAAGAGCCTGAACTAACAAAATAGTTTATTAATTAAGACTAATGCTTACGCATCAAAACTCACTTCAAGACCCTCGCCTTGTTGGGCCCGCGGATCCTAAGCTGTTATGTCATCAACCACTCAGGCCCTAAAACCCCGTACGGACCCCCCCCCCACTGTTACTTCCCCATTCTGTAATTTTGCTGAGACTCTCAAGGCCATGGTTTCTCTACTGCCACCTTGAATAAACTTCACTTTGTTTGAATGACAGTTTGTTCAGATGCTCTGCAGAAATCCATGACAAGAGAAGTGGTAGGTCATCATGCGGCAGCTACCAGCTACAGCTTTCTTTGGAAATAGACCATTTCCTCAAAAATCCTACAGCATGGCGATACGTACACGTTCCGTGAGGCATCTTGTACAATGAACACGGGGATGTCAAGCCTCAGTCACGGCTGAAAGTCAAGGGTATGTGTGCATTTTGTATTTAAAATTCATGTTGTTTTTTTAAATTTTTAAAACATTTATCTGTTTATTTATTTATTTTTGTCTGTGTTGGGTCCTTGTTGCTGTGTGCACAGGCTTTCTCTAGTTGCGGCGAGTGGAGGCTACTCTCTGTGGCAGTGCACGGGTTTCTCATTGCAGTGGCTTCTCCTGTTGTGGAGCACAGGCTCTAGGCACATGGGTTTCAGTAGTTGTGGCCTGTGGGCTCAGTAGTTGTGGCTCATGGGTTTAGTTGCTCCACGGCATATGGGATCTTCCAAGACCAGGGATGGAACCCGTGCCCCCTGCATTGGCAGGCAGATTCTTAACCACTGCGCCACCAGGGAAGTCCCTAAAATTCACGTTGTTTTATTCCAGTAAAGCAGCAGTTAGGCTGTCACCCTATATTCCCTAATTACCCCCACCCCAATTCTTCTTTTTTCCTTGTTGCTTACCTATTTTATTTTATTTTATTTTTTATTGAAGTACAGTTGATTTACAATATTGTGTTAGTTTCATGTGTATAGCACAGTGATTCAGTTATATCACTGATTCTTTTCAGATTCTTTTCTCTTATAGGTTATTACAAAATATTGAGTAGAGTTCCCTGCGCTATATGGTAGGTCCTTGCTGGTGATGTATTTTATATATAGTAGTGTGTATATGGTACACACTATTACCATATACACACTACTCCCCCCCAGTTCTTAAATGTTGGTGGGCAGAAAAAACACTTGGCATTTCCAGCCTCCATTGTTGGAGATCTGATCAGTGTGTCTGGAATGGGGCCCAGGAATCTGTATGTTTAGTAGGCTCCAGGTCAGGGAGCTCCTGGGAGCAATATAATGGAAGATAAAGGACCGTGTCTCTGATGGCACTGACCTTGCATCCCAGCTCTGTTCTTGGCTGGCGTGTGACTCAGGTCCAGTAACAGAACCTCTGACTCTCTTCAGCAGCAAAGTGGAGATTGTAATGCCCGCTCTCCACGTTTACTTTGAGGATATAATGAGCTAGTAAGAGAGAAGCACTGGTGGCCTCTGTGCATTCGTCTTGTGTGTATCCATCACCCAGGAGCACTGGGGCAGGCTCTGAGCAGGGCTGTGCCTACAAGGGGTAGAGAGGGCACCGGTGTCCCCATGGCTGCAGACAGCAAGTCCTCGTGGCTTTGGGAGGAGAATTAAAATCCTCTGGCCTTGACGGTCAGCCCCACGTCTCAGGAAAGGTGTCTGGCGTCCTGAAGTTACTGCTGAACCAGCAAGCACCAGGAATTGGGTTGGGATCTTTTCCTTGAACCACACCTTCCAGGTGCAGTCTTAGTTCAGATTCTCTGAGCAGCAGACCCTAGGCTGAGGGTCCTGGTGGGAGGAATTGATCAAGGAGAAGCTGGCATGGGGTGGAGGGGAGCGGGGTAGGGAAGGGAAGGGAAGGGAAGGATGGTGAGTAAAGGGTGCCTTCCGGTGAAGTCCCAGCCTCAGCCTGAGCCCCCAGGGATCTCTGCATTGCAAATTACACTTCAGAGGTTTCTGGCCAAGGGGCTGCAGGGGAGTTATCTCTCTGTGTATTTCAAGGAGATTCCAGTGCTGGTAAAAGGGATCCAAGGGGCTCTGGCCAGGCGCCAGGACCGACCATCCACTGTAGATGTTGGCCCAGCTCTGTGTCCACACCCAGGCTTTCTGCCCCATCACCAGCCTTGTGTTCTGACTATCTGAGTGGACGCCCAGCTTAAAGCCTTTGCAGGGGGGGCTATGATGGGGACCTGTACCTCGTAGGTTCATGTAAACAACAAAAAGACTTGTAATGTAAAAACTGCTATGAATCCTCATTTTACCATACCGTACCCATGTTTTGAGTCAGCCCGTTTCACCTGCCCAAGCATGTACAGTGACAGATCATGGGAGCAGCTCCGCTTGCTGAAGGATCCCCATGTGCCAGGTAGCCCTCCAGGTATGTTACATTAACTAACACATTTAACCCTCAAACAGACTATGACCTAACGTTATCATTAGCTCTGCTGAGGGCATATTAATAATAATGATAATAACTTGCCCAAGGTCACAAGACTAGTGAGTGCAGAGTTGGGATTTGAACCCGAGTCTGTCTCTTGAACTTGTCGAGTTGGCCAGGCTGCCACTCAAAGTCTGGTTATTTATGTGCCTCCGGGGGCCCCAAGAGAAGCAGCCCTTTCCTCTTCACCTCATCTCCCCAACATGTGGCAGAGAAATCAGACATTTATATACATTTGCAGAAGGAAAAGAATAATGATTAAACAACCTTGAAACAGTTTGGTCTAGACTTTAACTTGTACTAGAAGGAGCTCAACAACAATGAAAACTGAAAATTCAGCCTTATTAACTCGTGCAGTAAAAATGTACCGAGTGCCTATCACACACCTGGCATCCTGCTGGATGCCAGGGGAACAATGGTGAAATCAGAGACTTTCTCCCCAGCCCAGATTAGGCTTGATAAACTGAGCTGGGCTGTCCCCTCCTAGGGCCCCATCCCCACCCCCCAACCATGTGCTGTCTGACAGCGGGCCTGTCCGTGGTCTGCAGGGGGTTCTGACGTTGCCGGAGACGAGACCCACGGCCACCCTTCCTCTTCTGGTGTGTTAACGTTGCAAATCCATTCTTCTGCCCTTCCCCGCCCCCCTTTCCCTGCCACTGTAACAGGGAAAGGTCTCAGTTATGATGAGAAGAAATTGAGCTGAGGGGATAAAGTTTCAGAATGAATTCTGAGTCACCAGATCAGGTTTCTAAAAGGTGAAAACACTGTGAAAAATATTCTCCTACCACCGGGAATTAGAATCACTTCCTGCAACTCCTATGTGACACTACAGTCCATAACTGGTAGCCCTGTCTAGGGGAGGGGATTTCATTTGAATTGTTTTCCTTTTTCTCCATCTGCATTTTCCAGTGTATCAGCAATACATTTTTAATTTTTTGTATTTTCTTCACTATTTTTATTGCAGTATAGTTGATTTACAATGTTGTGTTAATTTCTGCTGTACAGCAAAGTGATTCAGTTATACACATATACATTCTTTTTTATATATTCTTTTCCATTATGGTTTATCATAGGATATTGAATATAGTTCTCTGTACTATACAGTAGGACCTTGTTGTTATCCATTCTATATGTGAAAGCTTACATCTGCCGACCCCAACCTCCCACTCCATCCCTCCCCCAACCCCCTCTGCAATGCTTTTTAATTAAAGAAGAAATTATATAAAAATATTCTCTTCTGTTCTCCTCTCAGGTTTGGTGAGTAATTGTGATGATGATTAAGTTTCATTCTATGATGAGGATGTAAAGGACATTCCCCTTGGCTTTCCCACCTTCCACCCCCATAGTGGAAGGTGGCGGGCAGTGAGGGGTTTCAGAATTCCCAGGAGCAGACGGCAGGTCTCTGTTGCCAGAGTCTGGGGCAGAGTTAATCTACCCCTCCTGGCCCCATCTCCCAAACTGAGACATTTCTGAGAGTGAAAGGGGCACTGTTAGAATTACCCTGGGTTAGCTGGAAGCTGGATTTTCTTGGGTAAACCTCGCTGTGGTGTCACCATGGTCACAGGGGACTATAGATCTCTCCTGGCTGAAACATCTTAAAGTATGGAAATTTGGGCCCTATTCTGTATCCCCCAAAAGCCTGACCAAGCTCCATGAGCCACCGCAAGACACCAACCTTCAGCTGCAAAAGAGAAATGAGCTCTGCAGGGGACATAGCCAATTCTGATGGAAATTTAATCTGTGTGGTCAATTATTTGTATAATAGTGGAGGAAAATAAAGACTATTTCACCAAAGTCAACTCCGTAATTTTAGAGCCTTTAAGACATTTGAAAATGCCTTGTGCAATTATGTGACGCTTAATACTCAGATAATGGAACAATGAAAGATGTATGTTTGCATTTTGTAAAATTAAACTGTATGCAGTTATTTATCTTTTACCTTAATTGTTTGAGCTTGTTTCTAATGTAAACTGTTGTAATTTTAAATAAATATAATAGAAAAAACTTTCCTAGGTATCAAGAATCCAGAGTAAATTTACTTTGCAAATAGGCTTTGCAGGTATGTTTTATGCTGAGGATTTTAAACTGACACTTTCATTCAAAAATATTTTGAATTACCCACTATTTGCCTCTCTGAGGTCAAAGGGATTTCAGGGAGACTCAATTTCACAATGGAGTGTGGGTGACTTCACCTTATTCCAAATCATGAGATATGGGAAATATTATAAAATCAATATGCTAGAAGGCGGGAAGTACATTTTCAGCTGACTTTTGTTAAATATGTTGAACTTTGTGCTTTCATTTCTATGTCCTTCCTTCATTCCTGGTCCCATTATACTTGCCTGATTTCTTCTCCCTTCTAGTTACACTTCTCTACTCAAAATCTTGAGTAGATATATTATAAGCTTAGCTTGTTATATTATAGGAGGTTACAGATCCTGGGGGTATATACATTGGCTAATGTTTAAAGTCTAATGTTATGAGTCTTTCTGATGTGATCCTCACATCCTACAGATACTTCCAGGGTGAACAAAGTGCAGGGGGTAAAGGAAAAATGATTCCCTCCAGATTTCAGGGCATTGCGGGCTCGTGCTCCATCACATTCACTTTTGCTGGCTGGCTTAATTGGTATTTATTCCTTCAGTGTCACTGGGTTACTACAGCACAGGATGTAGGGGTATGAGCTTTGAAACCAGGTGCAAGTTCCAGCTCTGTCCTTTACTAGCTGTGTGACCTCAGGCCGCTAGTCACCTGAACTCTCTGTGCCTCAGTTTTCTTACCTGAAAAACAAGAATCATAATAATACCTAAGTCATGGGGGAAAGGGTTGTCTGTTTTTTAATGAAAATTGAAGGCATTCATATATTTTAAAATACTTTAAATGGTACTTGGCACATAGCGAGCCTTATATAGAGCGCATCTAGGGTAACATTTTATTTTGAAATAAATTCAGGTTTATAGAAAAGTTGTAGGAATGTACAGAGAACGTCTGTAAATTGTTCTCTACTTGTTAATATTTTTACATATTTGCTTGGATATCATGTTAGTTTTCTGTCGCTGTGCAACCACCTACTACAAATTTAGCAGCTTAAGCCAAATACACATTTATTACCCCACAGTTTCCAGGGTCTAGAGTCCAGGTATGGGTCTATTGGGTCCTGTGTTCAGAGTCTCACCAGCATGGACTCAAGCCACTGACCGGGGATGCAGTCTCATCTCAGGTGCAGGGGTCTCATCCAAGCTCACTTGTTGGCAGCATACAGTTCCTTGTGGTTGTGAGACTGAGGGCCCTGTTTTCTCGCTAGGTATCAACTGGGGATTGCACTTAGCTCCTAGAAGTCTCCTGTCACTTCCTTCCCACAACATGTCAGTCTGCCCTCCAGTTGGGGAGTATCTCTCCAATGCTTCACCTTTAGTTAAAGGCTTCACCTGATTAGGCCAGGCCCACCCAGGACACGCTCCCTTTTGATTAACTCAAAGTCAACAGATGAGTAATGTAACCAAGGGGGAGATATCCCATCAGATTCACAGGCTCTGCCCGTACTTAAGGGGAGGTGATTATACAGGCATGTACACCAGGGTGTGGGAATCTTAGGGACGGTTTTAGAATTCTGCCACGTGTATTTTTCCCTGAACAATTTAAGAGTAAGACAAAGACGTAATGCCTGATCACCCCTAAATACTTGAGAACGCATTTTCTGTGATGAAAGACATTCTTTTACAGAACCCTAACAATTATGAAAAACAGAAAACTAAAATTAATATAATTATCTTTTTAGAGGCCTATTCACATGTTGCACTTTGTCCCCAAATTGTCCTTTATATTTAAAGAAAGAACGAACATCTGATTTAAGATACAATCCACGTGTTGCGTTTCGTTGTCATGGTTCTTTAATCTCCTTTAATCTCCTTCAATCTGGAATAGTTCTTCAGTCTGTATTGTTTTCATGAACTTGATTCTTTCAAAGAGGGCAGCCTAGTTATTCTGTAGAATGTCTTCCTTTCAGGAGTTGTCTGATATTTCCTCATAATTAGATTTAACTGGTGCATTTTTTTTCCAGGAAACATTACAGAAGTGACATCTGCCTTTTACGGTGCATCATATCAAGAGGCATGTGTGTTGGTTGGTCCAATTACTGGTGATGTTAACTTTGATCATATGAGTAAGGTGGTGTCTGCCAGGTTAGTTACCATAAAGTTAGTTTCCATAAAGTTCCACTAACTATTACTAAAGATGTGCATTGTCTAGGATCAAAGAGTTAATAATAGGGAATACCCTGGCATCGGTCCAGTGGTCAGGACTCGGCACTATCACTGCTGGGGACCCTGGGTTCAATCCCTGGTCAGGGAACTAAGATCCTGCAAGCTGTGTGGTACAGCCAAAAAAAAAAAAAAAAAGTTAATAATAAACTTTTGCACGTCTCTATACAGGCCACAAAGCCCTTGGGCATATAACCCTATAGAGTTAATCAGGGAACAAGGCTGACTTTGGATACCTGTCTGCCAGGCTTCCCAACCCTTGTCTTTCCAGGGTCTGTCTCATGGCCATGCAGCTCTGGCTACACCAGCATCACCTTCCTCTCTATTGATAGTTCTCTGCACCGTATCATTACACCTGAATTTGCTTCACCAGAAAAGCCCACCAATGGCCTCCTCAAAAGACTCATGGTCTTAACCTCCTCACCCCACTCCTGAAACAGTGCCCAGGGGTGTGAAGTGTCTCATCACACCCCTAAGAATGGGACAGGTCTGGTCTTGTCAAGGTCGCCAGCCATCTCTGTGACACTAAATCCAATGGACATTTTCCTGTCCTCACCGTTTTTGAGCTTTCAACGTCAGCCAACACAGCCACAGACGCCTTCAAGTGTCCCCACTCCTGAAAGAAAGATTTTCTTTCTTTCTTCCTTCCTTCCTTTCCCTTTCTTTCTTTCTCTTTCTTTCTTTCTTCCTTCCTTCCTTCCTTCCTTCCTTCCTTCCTTCCTTTCTTTCTTCCTTCCTTCCTTTCCCTTTCTTTTGTTTTCTTTCTTTCTTTCTTTCTTTCTTTTTTCTTTCTTTCTCTTTCTTCCTTCCTTCCTTTCCCTTTCTTTCTTTTTCTTTCTTTCTTTCTTTTTCTTCCTTCCTTCCTTCCTTCCTTTCTTTCTTTCTTTCTTTCTTTCTTTCTTTCTTTCTTTCTTTCTTTCTTTCTTTCTTTCTTTCTTTCTTCCCTTTTCTTTCTCTCTTTCTCCCCCCCTTTCTTTCTTTTAATATAAAGGACAATTTGGGGACCATTTGCAACATATGACTAGATCTCTAAAACTATAATTATATTAATTTTAGTTTTCTGATTTTCATAATTGTATTAGAGTTCTGTAAGAGAATGTCTTTCATCACAAAAAATGCATTCTCAAGTATTTAGGGGTGATCAGGCATTACTGCTGTGTCTTACTCTTAAATTATTCAGAGAAAAATACACATATGGCAGAATTCAGTCTTGCCATCTCTGGTAGCATGTTTTGTGGGTTTCCTCTGGTCTTGTTGCCTGTTCCTTTGGAGTCTCTTGATGTCCTTAGACATTCCCTGCTGGGACCACTGGGCTGATTGGCTCTGCTCCCCTCGGCCCTCATCCTCCAAGTGAGCAAGAGATCCCAGGTGTGTACCCATGGCAGTAACTGGGTCCCCAAAAAGTGGGTCACAGAGTTCAGTATCTTAAGGTCTCGGCTCGGCTCTGACCCTCAGCATTTCTGCTGCATTCTGTGGGCCAAAGTGAGTCACAGGGCCAGCCCTGATTCAAGGCAAAGGAAAATAGATTCCACATCTTGATGGGAGCAGCAAAGTCATTGCAGAGGAGGGAAATTCAGGGAGTTGTGGAGAATTGTGGCCATTTTTGCAGTTAGTCAACATAGACTTAGTCCATTAAGATTAGCCCTGGATGAGAATGCTGTCAGCAGCCCTGACGACTCTGCCCTCTGTTTCTGTGTTTTTGATCAGATGCAGTTCCGTGCTGCCCACAGCTTTTGGCACCCTAATGACACACGTTCAGATCTTCTCATGTTCTTCTTTTACCCCCAGTTTTACTGAGATGTAATTGACATATAACATTGTATTAGTTTCAGATGCACAACGTAACAATTTGATATTTGTGTATGTGATGCATGTTCATCACAATAAGCCAAGTTAACATCTGTCACCATGCACCATTACACATTCTTTTTCTTGTGATGGGAACTTTTAAGATCTACTCTTTTAGCAGCTTTCAAATATACAGTATGGTATTGTTAACTATAATCACCACGCTGTACATTACATCCCCAGGACCTGTGTATCTTATAACAGGAGGTTTGCTTGTGCCTTTCGACCCTCTTCACCCATTTCCCTACCCCACGCTCCTGCTTCTGGCAACCACCAATCTGTTCTCTGCATCTATGAGCTTGGGTTTTTTAAGATTCCACATATAAGTGAGATCATACAGTATTTGTCTTTCTCCATCTGACTTATCAATATTTCACTCCCAAGTCCTTCTGATAAAGACCTTGGCTTCTCCCACACCCTCTAAGGTGATTCCCTCCTGACCCTGACCTCCACTGACTTCCATCTTTTCCTGATGTGCATCACACCAGGTTCTAAGGGTATCAAATGATTTGAGAAGCAAAGTTATATAGAGGGGAGCCTTGTGGGTACCCAGCAGAGCAGTATGATTGATCAGAGTTCAACTTCACCCAAATTTGAATTTTCTTTCTAAGATAATCACTTCCTCTGGCATATTCATTGATCCTTAGGGGAAAAAATTGGAATGGTTTTCCTTTGGTTGAGAAACCCTCTTTCTCTCTATTATTTTAATTTCTTTCTCCTCTATTTCTAAGCAATTCCTTGCCTACAACAGATCCACATTTGCAAACCAGATGAAATTATAAATGAAGACTATTTTTTTTAAGTTATACTAAAAGGTGGTACATGCAAACTGCACACAGATTTGGAGAAGGGTCCCCTTGCCATTGATCCCGGATCCATGAAGGCTGGGGGACCCATCTGAGCATCTTCCTTCTTGGAGTATCATTGGAAACACCCAGGGAGCTTAGAAAAAAAACATCTTGTCATGACCCCAGGGATTCTGAGGGTCAGAATCACATGGGTCTGGGTAGAACCCAAGAAACTGTACTTTTCAAAAGCTCTGAAGGCCCTGGAACGTTGACGATCTACAGGATTTGAACCAATGCTGCTTGAATTCTCCACCAACCAGGGCCAACCTCAGTGTCAGGCAGGTGAAGCAGCTCCCTGTTCATCTGAAGTCAGCCAGAAAATGACATTCAGGTGTGGCCATGACAAGCCTAGAGCATCAGTCATGATGACCAAGATTCTGAATCATGTATTCTCAGTGTAATCTTTTTGTCCAGTTTAGAGAATTGGATCAGTTTAGAGAATTAACTCTGACCCCATGGGTGACCCTCTGCCCTAGTAGAACTGAAAATTAAGAGATGGGTACGTCTGTAGGTTCCGAGGTTCCAGAGGATAAGATGTCTTGTCATACCACCAAGACAGAAGGAGGCAGATGGCAATGACTGTAACAAAGAAATGATGGTGCCTTGGTCCCACACATCACCAGAAGTGCCAGAAGTGTTTTATGGGCATTGATGGAGAAGAGGAGGGGAAAAGAATGGGTCGTGTGATACAAAACCAATTACTCTATTAATCGTGTGAGGTTCAGGGAGTTTTGGACGTTAGGGTCTGTGTGAGGGTGGAGAAGTCTCTTCCAACAGAGAAGAAATATGGCGGTGCAGTTGCTCCAGACTTAAACAAACGGGGGGAGATAGCATGTAAACTATGCTACCCATTTTGTAAGAAAGGGAGAAATAAGACTCTACATTTTAATATGCTTTTGTGTGTGCTGGGAAAAATCTTGGAAGTTTATGTAAGGAGCTAAGAACAAAGATTATCCAATCAAAGGTGTGGGGTTTGGCAGATGGGTGGACAGGGATGAGAGGGAGATATTTTTATTCTCTATCTTTTGACATCTTCTGGGTCTTGAACCATGTGATTTTCTTTCTTATTCAAAAATTAAAAAAATTTGAGAGCCTACACATAATGCTAGCTTGTCTTATCCATCTATTGAAAAAATAGCTAAAGAGGTTCCTGTGAATTCAGCAAAATGTTTACGTCAACTGTATTGTACTGATATCAATCACAGCAGCATTTATAGATGTTTGAAGCAGAGCAGTGAGTATCAGCGCAAGACACGTTATTTACCCAGGCTGTGGCTGATGCTTGGAGCACAGATGGATTCAGGGACCCTCCTCACGATTCCTTCACAGGCCACGCCCACGAAAGCCCCGACATTCCTGGATCACTGGTTTCTCCAGAGAGCCAAGCATTGAACAACTTTACGTCTTACTGTCCCTAATGTATAAACCTTATAATAACTGTAAAGGAGCTAGTGTAATGCTCAGAAGGAGCTCCTTTCTCCTCAGGGCATGGCGGCTGGCTGGTCTCCCTTTGCTGTAGGGCACACGCTGGGAGAAGCTGTTTTGCATTCTTCACTTGTGTCGCTGTGTCCCATGCTTTCAGCTGTGCTATTAATATGTCTGCCTAAAGCATTTTGTAGTTCAGCATTTGGGGGAAATAGAGCCCCACGAGCAGCTCCTCGGGCCCCAATCCGGCCACGTCAATCCTTTGCCTCTTTTGCCTTCCTGGGACCCAGATGCGACAGTGCTTTTGCCAAATGTGAAAGCAACCCCAGCACTTCCTCACAGCCGCACCTGGAATGTCACGGGCACCTTAGCAGATGAAAGACTCTAAAGCGTCCTGCAGTAAAGTCATCGATTGAGCTTTGCGTAGACCAGCATCCCGCAAATTCACTGACTGCGAAACTCTTTTATCAAAGCATACCTGTGAGTATCCTGAAAAGTTCTGGCTTAAATCATATCCGCCTCCTGAAGAGAAGCAGGAGCTCCTGATCTCACCCGAGCCCTTGAATCCCAGGCTTTCTCTGCGATAAAAAGCATATCCCAGACTCTGTAATTGTTCTCTCCCGTGCACCCTCGCTGATTCACTTTGCGTCATATAGTTGATCATACTTGAGTAACATGGATAGAGGCAAACTTTAAAGACAAAGCCTCCCCTGAAAATGTCAGGGAAAGAAATAAAAATCTCAGTCTAGTTGTCTGCAATTTAAAGACACATGGCGGCTTCCCTGGTGGCGCAGTGGTTGAGAGTCCGCCTGCCGATGCAGGGGATACGGGTTCGTGCCCCGGTCCGGGAAGATCTCACATGCCGTGGAGCAGCTGGGCTCGTGAGCCATGGCCGCTGAGCCTAAGCGTCCGGAGCCTGTGCTCCGCAACGGGAGAGGCCACAACAGTGAGAGGCCCGCGTACCGCAAAAAAAAAAAAAAAAAAAAGACACATGGATTTCCTTCCAATTTAGGTCACCACAGGGCACTGAATAGAGTTCCCTGAGCTATACAGTAGGAAGGAAATCCAAAAAAAAGGGGATATATGTATACATATAGCTGATTCACTTTGCTGTACAGTAGAAACTAACACAACATTGTAACGCAACTATACTCCAATAAAAATTAATTTTAAAAAATAAATACATAAATAAAGACACAGGCACCCAAATGTTTAATAGCCAAGACACGGAAGCAACCTAAGTGTCCATCAACAGATGAATGGCTAAAGAAGATGTGGTGTATTTATACAGTGGAATATGACTCTGCTATAAAAAAGAATGAAATAATGCCATTTGCAGCAACATGGATGGACCTAGAGATTATCATACTAAGTGAAGTAAGTCAGACAGAGAAAGACAGATATCATTTGTTATCACGTATATGTGGAATCTAAAATACAAATGAACTTATTTACAAAACAGAAACAGACTCACAGACTTAGAAAACACACTTATGGTTACCAAAGGGGAAAGGAGGGGGAGGGATAAATTAGGAGTTTGGGATCAAAATATATACACTACTATATATAAAATAGGTAACCAACAAGGACCTACTATATAGCACAGGGAACTATACTCAATATTTTGTAATAACCTATAATGGAAAAAAAATCTAAAAAAGAATATCTATATCTATCTATCTATATATATATCTGAATCACTTTGCTGCACACCTGAAAGTAACACAACATTGTAAATCAACTATATTTTGATAGGAATTTTTTAAAAAGTAAAGGGAAAGGCTCCAAACAGCTCTTTTCTCCTTGAAGAAAAAGCTCTAACCTTGTGAGGTGTGTATGCCAGGTTAATAGACATTTTCAAAGGAGCCCACTTTGCTTTTGCCTGAATCACTGCCATCCTGGACCTGTAAGAAGGGAATGCTATATCTCTTTCTTCTTTGCTAAACCGACAGGAGACATTCCCACGAGGCCACTTGCCCTGACCTCCGTGTAGGGCAGGCAGTGCTGCCTCTGTCGCTATGGCCTCCAGAGTGGATGGTGGTGAGAACCCAGGCTGGCCGGTCCAGACAGTACAAGTGAGCTGGGGAGCAAGTGAGTCAGCATTTCAGACCATCTTCGTGAAGAAGGAGTGCCTTCCTCCACGTGAGCGCCTGCAGTGTGGTAATTTGTTCATTAAATGACTAAAATTATTCACGGTCCCTTTTCCGATTGTACAAAATGCCCTCCATTCAAGGAACGTGCTGTGTGGTGTGCCACCCTGGGGGTTCTCGGGCACTTTGGAGATGCTATACTTAGCCTCACACCCCACATCCATTCAGTGCTGTTAACCAGATCTCCAGGGTGTGGGCGACAGCTCAAGTCAGTGTATTTTCACATCTATTAATACCCCTTGGTCACCAAGTGGCATTTGTTTTCCATATATTTCCATGAAACAAGACAGCAAGGGCCAAGTTTTCTCTGGCTCATGAAAAGGGGCTCATTCTACTGAGTTTGTCAAAGTTAATGTGAAAGACCCATTGAGTGTCTCAGCCCTGCTGTCCTTGCATGAAGTTTTCACTTTGGGGTAATTTATTTTACCTTTCTATTTCACTCTCCTGATGTGTACAGATGAACCTGCTTGTGGAGACTGTACACGAAATTTCATATTGCACATCTCAGAGCAGAATACCTGGCACAAAATAAGCTTTGCATGCCCCTTCTCTCTCTCTCCCTGTTTTCTCTCTTCATCTCCATCCCCTCCCACTCCCTCCCCCATCTTTTCCCTTCCCCCTCCTTCCCTTCTCCCTCCCTCCTCTACTTCTCCCTCTGCTGGCACTAGCGTCAGGGACACTTCTCTGTAGTCTGTCGGAGGATGAGAAATCCATCCCAGGGAGGGGGGTTTCGGGGAAAAGGGTATCATCTGCCTCACCTCATCTCTACCGGGTAACTATATTAGTAACAGTAGAATTCGATGCTGTTTTTTGAGTGAAAAATCCAATTGCGGAAATCCAGCTGTGCAGGGTCTGAAACAAGCTGTCCTGCTTGTCCTCTTTGCCGATGCCACCCGTGTGGCTTTGCTGTCCTCCTTTAGGTGGCACCCTTTGACTGCCGTGTAGCCACACAAGTTTTCTCTCCCACTTCAATTAGTATTCATTGTGCAAAAATAAGAAAATTCCTTCATTATGCCGGTGCCCGGCGGTGATCTGATAATTAAGGCTGTGCATCTGCATTTCCATTAAAAAAACCCATTTCTCACTCTGGGCTGTGGCTTAGCAATAAAAACTTGCTGGCGAGGTCTTAACCTTAGGACATTTTAAAGTAAACATTGCATTTAGCTTTTTAGAGGGTCTGTCTTCTTCCTAATTATATACATCAAGTCCAGTCCAAGAATTTGTATTTTCTCCATGTGACCAAAAGGGAATTGGGACTTTATTTGGATTTTGGGTCATCTCAGCAAGGTATCAATTTGCATTGACATAAAATGCAAAATGTGAAAGATATTTCAAGAGACAGTTGAGAGGAATGTAATCTTTTGAATTTTGAAATTTGTTTTCTAAGAGATGTGTGTGCTTTGCTGTTCTTTGAATCTCCTTTTTTTTTTCTTTCTTTTCTTTTTCTGTCTCTTGTCAAACCTCCCACAATCAGGCAAAACTAACTTCTGAGATGGTCACTGAGAAGAACTTCATCCAAAGTGCATTCCTTGTGGAATTACCAAAATAATCACTTCATTTGCTTACCCCACTTTTTCAGTAGAAACTTGATCATGGAATGAATGAAGACGTGGAGACTTCACCTTCTAAGGCTCTCAGCCTTCCAAGCCCGGCACAGGTGTCTAAGATTGACACTTGACAGGTACCCCAGGTAAGCCTCCTTGTATTCCAGATCAGTCCCCGTTTCAAATAATCCATCCTTCTATCAGTCATAGTAACAATCCATGCATCCGATATTTGGGTCATAAAAGTCTCTGGTCAGAGTGGGGTATCTAGTCTGTTATATAACACCTGTATATTTTCACACCTTGCCTCTACACGAGCCACCCAAAATAGCATCCCAAACCAGTGCTGGCTTTCTATTATCTGTACAGAAGCTCCTTCCTTTAAAATCATGACGATTGACAGTTACTTAAATGTTTTCTGTTTAACTCTCGGGGAGAACGCCATTTACGTTGGATTTTGTGAATTAGCATAACATAGCAAAATCAAAGGGTTTAATCATTGATCAGGTTTCTCTGCTCTATACGTGCTCTGTGTGATCAGAATAAGATGTTCCAGGCACACACAGGAACTGATTCACACACAAGAGTGATGCTTAGATGCTCGTCACCAGCCTCCCTGGTGGTGTAACTTGTGTTAAATAACAATTTGCTTCACTGAAGAGACTCAGATTTGGGGTGAAAATACCAGCAGTTCACAGTTCTAAGAAGACGTGTTCTAGAATTCGCACCTCGGAAGAGCCCCTATGGGTTCGGAGAGAGGCCACGCATACTGGAGTTGGAAGAGAGACGGGAAGAGACTGTGTGGTGTCTTGGGGGACGTCTAAAGGCGCTGGAGCAGAGAGGCCCTGGGGGAGTGGACAGAGCTGATGCCTCTCACCTGTCACTACGGGCTGTCCTTAAGTTTCACCTCTTACATTTTCACATTTTGGCAAAGAGTAAGTTTGGATTTGCCTTTTGATGTTTTCTGTTTCAAAGCGTGGCCTGGATTTGAATGGCAGATGACGCATGGAGAAAGGCGTGGGCCGTGTGGGCGTGTGTGCTGCCCCTCTGAATGGCAAGAAGACCCCACATCCCTGCAGGGGGAGCCAGAGGGTTAGGGCCCCTCAGGTGAGCAGGGTGGTTGTCTGTGGCTCCACGGCCTTTATTTGAGGGAAGAGCTAGAACTTTACACGCTCTGCTGTAACCATAAGACACAGTCACTGCCCACAACGCCCCAATCTCAGACTCTCAGTTTTCCATGATGTTCAGACATGGGGCTCTGTCAATAACTCCAGCTCCCAGAGAGAACAAATGATTTGAAGGTGAACCTTCTGGGAGCATCAGTCCTGCTGCCAGCCAGAGCGCAGCTATGACCTTGCCCACCTGGGCACCTTCCGATAGATGCACGCATGAGCAGAGAGCCAGAGGTGGAAGAAGAGGGTGCAGGACAGGAAGAGCAGCACATGCTTTGTCGTCCCTGCGGCTCCCTGCAATTATCCCGAAGCCTCTGAAACATGGACACAGGTGAGTCATGGGAAGAGAGGGGAATTATTTTTGTGTAACTGATGCAAATGTGGGAAACACCACCCTTCTCCCTCTGGTATTGGCTTCGGACCACAACCCCCGTTTCCCAACACGGAAAAAAAAAAAAGCTAGATTTTTGAAATGGTAATTTAATTGAAAGTCAAGATGGATGACCAGGAAGGTTCATCTGGGTAAGCCTCGCCAAAAGGGAGCTGGTGATAAAGTAGGAGCAGAGTTTAGTGACAAAAGCTGTCCAGAGAAAGTGGGAGTCCCTTAGGTACATACAGGCAGCCCTCGGAGATACGGCTGTTTGGCTGCAGAACACCACAATAAAGCAAGTATCTCAATAAAGCAAGTCTCACGAACTTCCTGGTTTCCCAGTGCATGTAAAAGTTATGTTTACACTCTGCTGTAGCCTATTAAGTGTGAGATAGCATTATGTCTGAAAAACAAATGTACATACCTTAATGTTAAAATGCTCTATTGCTAAAAAACGCTAACCCTCATCTGAGCCTCCAGTGAGTTGCAGTCTTTTTGCAATAGTGACATCAAAGCTCACTGATCACCATCACAAATTTAATAATGATGAAAAAGTTTGAAATATTGCAAGAAGGTGTGTCACATCAAAATGTGGCACAGAGACAGGAAGTGAGCAAAGGCAGTTGGAAGAATGGTACCAATAGACTTGTTGATGCAGGGTTGCCACAGACCTTTAATTTGTGAAAAACAATATCTGCAAAAGCTCAATAAAGTGCAGTAAAACGTGGCATGACTTTACAAAAAGACATCGGGTCCAGGTCGTTTCACTGCAGTGAATGCCTCAGAGGAACAGCTTCACTGACGGGTCAGTTAGAAAAGTCTGGAGAGAGAAAAAAAATGTATTGCTAAGGAGAAGTTTGGGGGTAAACTCCTGTTACTCAATGAAGCAAGTGGGAGCAGAAACTAGGAAACCTACTTGACCTTTCAGCATTTAAGTGTCTGCGAGAAGAGTCCTTTTTACCTGGAAACATCAACAGGAAAGAATGGAGCTGCAGTTGAAAATTTTACCAAGGTGATTTCATAACAAAACAATGTCTATAACTGAATTTACCTGTACCCTTAAGTTGCTTACAGATAAAAAAAAAAAAAAAATGAATTGTGCCCAACTTCACAGTGGAGGAGCGATCCCAAAGGGTAGTAACAAAAAACTTGTAGTTGTCTAAGCCAGAAATGGATTTGGCCTCCTTTTCTGCAGATAAACTCCTAATCATCCTTTAAGATCCAACTCCACATGTGCCACTCCCTCTGGGAGAGCTTATTCAATTCTTCCCAATTCTATTGACCCTTCCTTCCACAGTGTTTTGTTCATACTCCTTCTGTGTGAAATTTATTACTGTGGGACACTTACTAGATTAGAAAGCGGATCTTCTTGCCAGACTGAGGTCTTCCGGATCAGATCGTATTCATCTTTGTATCCTCAGTACCAGGTTCAAGCCTTAGATATGACTAGATAAAATACCTCAATGTTGGCTAACAGATGGATGGGTACAGGCTTGTATGCTGGCAAAGTCTTGCCCTCTGGTTGGTCCTTTACACTTGAGTGGGTATGAAGAAATCACCAATGGCAAAAAGCCAGAAAGTTTGTACTGTGGTTGCCGCAGACGCATCTGGCCTGTGTCCACATGGTAACCTAGTTTGAAGAGAATGCCCAAAACCCAACCTGTATTCCAACATAAATGCCTAAAACTTCTTGGGGCGGGAGCAGGGATCAACCTGGTTGAGGTTTTCATTCCATCATTAGCCCCGGGGGGCACACTGACCCTGCTGCTCTTAGAGGAAGGTGACTGCTCATTTACAGGAAGCATTTGGTGGCTGGAGATGCGGTCAGTCGGCAGTGAGTGGTTCAGATGCCTGGCAGCCGTTTCCTAGGAGACCACACGTCAAGTACCTGCTGAATCATGAGCTTCCGTTGGATAACAATGAGCTTCTCTGACAAGATGTAGGAGGGTTGGGCTGGAGCAGATACCTGGCACACAGCTGAGCTGCCCAATCTGAGACCAAGAGAAGGAAAGGGGGAAATGTACGGCTTCACTCGCCGAGGATGTACTTTCATGGGAGTGGCTTCCAAGGGCAGAGTGTGTTCTCAGGTCAGAAACTAAGAGTTCGCACGCCACAACTAAAGATGCCCCACGCTGCAACTAAAAAAAAAGATCCCACATGATGCAATGAAGACCCGACAGAGGCAAATAATAAAACTAGTTAGAAACTATAAAACAACAGCTCTTTCAGAAATAGATCTTTATCCACCTGTCCCACCTAGAGCTGTTTGCTTTTCATCTTGGGCATCCCTTCTTCTCAGCTCCTAAAATGGTAGGCCCTGCATGAGGCTCATGGAAAATCCAGGGGTCAGAATGCTCCAGAGCATAGCCCTCTCGTTCTTAACCTCAGTTCTCTGACTCATGGCTTTAAACGATCACGGTGACCCGTGGACTCCTGGTGGTGAAGGGATCCAGAAGTGCTACAGTTACATACGACCACAGTGGTTGAGAAGCCAAACTGTTGATCAAATTATACAGTTCCTAATTCAATGCCATTCTAACTATGTGTTATTTTTCCCATGAAACTGACTGATGGCATGAAATTGACCTCTTTTCAATGAATCAATTAGACACTGTTGCCTATTGTAAAATATTAAGATATCACATGTATGGCAATCTAGATAATTTACATCCATAAAGTATTAAAGGACATGTTTTCAAAAAATATTTAATACTGTGGGAAGCTGCTTACAATGTATCAAAAGGGAACAAAGGAGAAAACAAAACATCTACATACTGTAGGATCCTAAGTCCGTAAAAATGTGTATGTGTATATTTATATGTCAAAATGCTAACTGTGGTGACATTTCAGCTATATTTGCAAATTATCACACATTACTTGTATAAACAAAAAAGAATCAAGAAAAACAATGTCTCCTAATTTTAAGGAGCTATACAGAAAATTATAACACGGAACGTTCTGAATCTCTGCTTATATTAAAGGGTCTTAATGGCTCACAGCATAACAAAGTCCAATCATGAATATTTGACTTACTAAAGTATATTGGAATTCTGCCTGTGTTTCACGAAAAAAATGATAATTTGTTTCAACACATCCAGATGTAAGATGAGAGCACCTACGTAAAAAATACAGGAGTAAAATGAAAAGAATGTTAGACATTTTGGGAAATTTTAAAAATAGGATCCTTCCCCAAGATTCATACAGAATGTGAAATTTCAGAAAGGATTTCTGGATAAGGAGCTGCCTGGTTTATCAAGGAAGAAAAACATTAACATAAAATCCAACCTATTAGCTTTGTTAGATCAAATTGCTTGTCAATCTATAAATTTCCAAACGCAGTCTGTTCATAAAATGAATCACACTATGATATTTCAAAGTTGAAATTTTTCTTGAGAGTATTCCAGTTTTCCTATGAATGAGAAGTAGGAATTATTTCTTTTTTAATAAGTCTTCCAGGAGCCGTAACCTATGTGACCCCATTTCTATGGACGACGGTTTCATCTCTCCCTGCCACTGAGTGTTCTGTATGAAAACGCGACCTTCCCCTTGGTGAATAAAACCTCATTCGAATGGGTGTACACTCACTCTCACATTTTGAAATATGTTTGCATAAGAATTTATTTATGGCTGAAAAGGTTCATGAGATTTCTTCCCCCCGCGTACTCTCTCCGGGATTTGTGATATGGTTCCTGCATTGATTCTATCAAATGAGCTCATACTCCTGCGTAGGCCTGAGCTTCCTGGGCCTTTACTTCCCCACATACAAAGTGGTCATCCTGACCCTGTCCCCTTCCCAAGAGAAATGGTGACAACATGACAAGAAGCCCACGCTGTACAGAAACGTTATTCAGTTGGCTTGGTATTTGCAGATTTAATATTTACAAGTGGCCGTGCATTCATTGTTCGTTTTGCAGAGGGACAAATTTGAATCGGACAAATTCAGAGGCTGATGTACTGAAGCAAACACCCAAACGACTGATCAAGCCAGCCACACACACCAAACACGCCCACACGCCTGGCCTTCGTGTGATCTTCTGGGTGTGCATTCCAAAACTCCCTGGAGGTAGAATGTTGACCTCATGACAATAGACAAGGAAATAGGGTCTCTGGTTACAGAATTATTAATAAATGGCTGGGAATCACCGTACCTTTTGAGTTATATAGTCCTAGATTTTAAGGGATTGGCAGATGTCATTTGCTAAGGTGAGATTTTCAA
This sequence comes from Aethalodelphis obliquidens, assembly GCF_003676395.1. Taxonomy (NCBI): domain Eukaryota; kingdom Metazoa; phylum Chordata; class Mammalia; order Artiodactyla; family Delphinidae; genus Aethalodelphis; species Aethalodelphis obliquidens. The sequence continues at coordinate 17,852,203 of NW_020837962.1, forward strand.
ATCTAGGGATGTGTGACCATCTCAGGACGTATATCTAGCAGAGGTATAGGGCCCATGATCAATGACTCCATGACAGGGATAAGAAATACGTGGACTTTCTTCCCTGAAAACTGCTGCCTATGCAGAGTTCTAACTTGAAGGAAATAACTACATCTTATGCCTAGTGAGGCTTTCTTTGGTGGGCTCCCCAGACTTCTGCCAAGTTAGGCTGTTAATCTTTGCAGAGCTCATGCAGTCGGATGCCAGGGTGAGCCTGACGTCTCCCAGCCTCCCTGCAGCTCATCCATCCCGGGAAGGTTAACCTGAAGGAGACTGGGGAGCACAGGTCCCTTTAGCACGCAATGCACAGGGCAGTCCTGGCAGCACTGGGTGCGTCGCTAGAAGCCAGGCGCATGGTCCTTCCACCGGGCTCCTGGCCAGCTTTGGAGTTCCCTGGTAAAGGGGCTCCTGGGCGCAAGGTGGGAGGTCTGGGCTGGCCTGGGGGTTGTTTGATCAGCCCCTAATCCTCGGGCTTCATTTCTGGACAAATGAGGCAGAATAATTCTACTCCATCAAAAGGCAACTCTAATGAGTGGGGTCCTCTCCCTCTGCCTCCCTGCCCCCGATCCTGGCCAGACCTCAGCCACAGGGAGGATGGAGCTTAAAGCCAAAGGAGCCTTGTGCCAGTGGGTAGGGAGCTCAGCCACCTGTCTAAACGAAACGTTTCTGCCAGGCTGAGGTGGAGAGAAAATGAATGCCTCCGGCTCCCAAGGGTGGGAACCCCATCTTGGGTCAAGGAACAGGGCTCACTGGTATTCGGGGGTGGGGAGAGGCTGCACGTCAATTCGGGCACTGCCCCTGGAGAGATGTTGGCCTTGAAGTGCTGCCTCCCAGGTGCATCCCCTGCCGGCAGAATAAACAAGGAGGGGCTTGTGCCTGCAGACAAATATGGCCCAGTTGGAGGGCTGCGTGTGGGAGGAGCCAGCCCCCTTTTATCCTGGGTGGGATGGGAAACTGGGAAAGCAAGGACTAAGAGTCTTATGCTTCTTGGAAGGGTAAATACCTCTCAGGTCTCCTCCCCTGATGGCAAACCACCTGTGTGCTTTCCCATCTATTCAACTCCTTTGATTCATTCTTTCAATCCACCTTGCCTAGGTGCCTGGGGAAGAGAGCTAGATGCTGGGGAAGAAGATGATATCGCTGGTCTCATAGAGCTTAAGAAATTGTGTCCTCTCCACCCGGTTTTCTTTTCCTGTGCCATGATTCCCAAACTCCGGGCTAGCAGGTACAGTGAGCACTGTTCCCACGTGACACCGGGAAATTGGGTGCTGTTACCAAGTCATAGGAAGCTAGGATGGCAAAGACCTAAGAGATAATCTGGTCCCAAACACCCTTGTTTTCGAAAGAGGACATTGAAACCAAGGCACAGCGGCAGTTCAAGGCAGAGTGAGGTCAAACCTCGAAGCCCCTGATGCCCCAGCCGGTGCCCTGTGCCTTCCATCCTTCTCTCCCCGCCCCATGTGGCTGAAGGTGTTATTCAGATATGAACACAGGTGAAGGAGTGACTTAGACAGCAACTTTTTATTGCTACTACTACTCATAAAGTAGTTTTGGAAGACACAGCTCAGCAGCTAGTGAATCTACTGAATCAGTACTGAGTCTCCTTTACAACGATGCTACATGCCCTATACACCTCCAGTATGAAGATTCGTCTTGAAATAGGTTTTTTCTCCTGAGACCAAAAAAATATATATGTTTTGAGTTTTTTTTCTGAAGCGTTTCTTTCTTTAAGAAGTAGGTCCTAGGGTTGCATGGAATGTTCTAATGATGATTCTTCTAAATTATTAGCTAGGGTTGAAAACTAAACCTATAACTCTTTCTCTCCCCTCTTTTAAACCAGGGATACTCATTTTTTAAAACAATGTTACAAAATCTGAGGTCTTCCTTACTCTGCCATAGGAAGGACACATTATTTCCTCAACAACATTTGAGATGGAACTCAAGGGCTCTGATATCATCTCACTCGTGATTCTGGGACACTGCTACGAGATTGGCAAAAAAGGTGTTATAACCTCAATTTTAGGTATGCTACATACACATTTTTAAATGAAGAAATATTTTAAAAATTTTAGGGGACTCTATATCACCCAGCAAATTGATGGCAATGCCTACATTAGGACGTGAAACTTCTGATTTTCAGTTCCAAATTTTGCTGCCAGACCACATTAGAGGCACTATTATCATCCTGCCATTCTTCTTTGAAGATTACTGCTGTGTAAAGCCAATATATTATTACACCAGAATAATCCCAATATAAGAATAGACAGGTTAATGGAACAGAGCAGAAACTCAGGGAGTGCAGCATGTATAGAAATTCAGGATGTGATAAGAGTAGCTTTCAAAATAATAGGAAAGGGAAAGAATGAAAGCTAGTGAGAGAACTGGTTATATCTCTGGGAAAAATAGCAAACTTAGAGCCCTGTAGAGTATCATATATGCACTCACATATATTCCAGATGAATTTGATTTCCTAAAAGTTAAAAGATAAATATTTTCATGCAATAGAATTAGAAGAAAAATCAGGGGGTTAGAGGAATAGATGATTTCAGGATAACAAAGGGTTATGTAAGCAGAATAGCAAACAGAGATCCCACCAAGAAGATGAATGCTATTTTTGGGTACATCAAATATCAAATTTCAAAATACACACACACACCCCACAAAACACATGGTAGACAAAAGACTAATATCTTTCCTATATAAAGAGATTTTATAAATAAATAAGAGAAAGATGAACACATCAATAGATGAGTAGAAAATTTGGCAAAAGATATAAACTCATTGAAAAAGAGAAAGAAATGGTTGGTAAATATATGAAAAAAATGTATTTCATTTGTAATCAAATGTCAGTTACTTCAACAAATTTAGCATATGTATACACATATTCAATATTTATCTTATAAAACTGGTTAAGGTTTTCCTTTTTAATGAATATACCCAACACTTTATAAAAGTGCAAAAAAAAATAATAATGAACATTGGTGTCAGCTCAAGCAATGTAAATTGGAATAAACATTCTAAGGGGAAATTTTGCAACAATTTGTGTTGTTTTAAGTTACTAAAAAAAAAGTTCATTCCCTGTAAGGTAGTATATATGACATTAAGATATCAGATTATCCTAAGGATTATAATAAGAGATTGTAGAAAAGATGTTAACTATAGCATTGGTTACAACTGAATAAGAAAAGGAAGCAATCTAATTACCCAACAGTAAAAAATGTCTAACCAAGTCATGGTATTTGTGCACACAGGAGTGGAATAATATGAAGGTAATAAAAATCATGTAGTAGACAAGCACATTTAACTATGAAAATAATTTGCAATGAATTTTTAAGGGGACAATTACCGAAGAGTATATGCATTCATTTGTTTATCCAACATATTGAGTGATGGACTTAATTACATAAGTAATAATAACTTATGTGTATATGTAAAAAAAAGACATAAGGATAATAGCAGTGGTTACTTTTAAAGGTTGGGTATTGTAAAGATGATAATGAATATCATTCCTAATCCCACCATTGTTCACTTCAATAAACATGTGGAACTTTGGAAATCGGAGAGTTATAATGAAGTTATAAGGTGTCCTGCTCTCACATGCCACGATCTTTTCATACGGCACGCTTTAATGTCATGCATTTTTCCCCTGAGTTAAAACATGTCAGGCTTTTTATTTTGCAAAACTCCTCTGAAGAACTTAATAATAATGATAGAAGGAGATGATAAACTAGTTCTAGCTGACTTTTTTGACTAATTGCCTGGAGCCAGTGTAAGAGCTCTGATGCGTGACCAGCAGTTTCAACCATTGCTTCCTGGAGGCTGCAGAGGCAGCAGGAGGACTTGCCTTGGCCTCCGGGTCTCCAGGTCCCTCTGAACCCTCTGTACCCAAACTCTCCCATGTTTCTCTGCCACAGGGTGCATTTGGGTTGGATGTAAAGTGGGTCTCACAGAGAGAGAAAAGCTATGCCACAGAACCCGCTGGCTCCATGGCTCTGAGTTGCTTAGAAACTTTTTCCCCCTTTTTCTTATAAAAACAGAAGTTTTTGTGAAGTGTGTGTTTTCAATACTACAAGATTAGGGCCATCCTTCCAAGACAATCAAGACCAGAAATATAGATTTTTTTCCCCCCCGAAGAGATGTCTTACTCTATGAAGTGACTGTACTAGAAATTATGGGACACTATTATTCAAAAACTGCTCTGCACCAGATCCGCATTAGATGTTACAGGGATATGTAAGGCAGGGTTCCTGCCTACAAAGGATTTATCACTTTGTGTGTCAGTCTGTCTTTCCAATCTCATCTCAGAAAACCCCACAACCTTCCTGGGCCCTCCTGCCCACTCAACTACGGCTTCACAATTTCCTCTTCAAGCCCCACCTCTAACTCACCCTCTCTACTTTCTTTCTTTCTTTTTTACTTTAAAAAAATTTTTTTTGGTTCTGTGTCTTGTTGGATCTGTTTCCTGACTGGGGATTGAAACTGCGCCCAAGGCAATGAAAGGGCAGAGTCTTAACCACTGGACCTCCAGGGAATTCCCACTCTCGCTACTTTCTGACCAGCCATTAGACCATAACCCATCAGTCTGGTTTCCATCCCATCTTCCATCCATAATCCATTGAAAGTGATCTCCTAAAGCCAACTCCCGCCGACAGCTGTGAGGCGCGGCAGTGTCACTCCATCCTCCCGTAGCAATTCCTCCCTGAAAGACCCCTCTGCCAGCCCCTGCCAGCTGCAGACTCCTCTCTCTGCTTCCTCACCAGCATCCGAGAATTTGTGTACTACTCGGGATTCTGCTGCCAGACCTGTCTTATTTTGCTGCAGGGTCTTTCTCATGTAAACCCACCAGTTCTCTTCCCTCCAACTACCTTCTCTATACGTGACTCTGAAATCTGGGTCTCAAGCAAAATGAAATGAAACAGCTCCGCAATCCCCACTGTGCCTTCATCCTCATCACTAAGCCCTCCTCCCTCCAGTGAACCCCACTGGAGTCATTGCTGTCACCCCCTAACTTGTCTTCCTGTCACTGGCCTCATCTCCCCCTTCTTCTGCAATAAGCTTTCTAAATCCGTTATGGTCACCACCACTAAAGGTCCAAATAGAAACTTGGGGCACAAAAGAAATAGCTACTAGCCCTTGAAACTCTCCATTGACATCTTCAGGAAAACTGTCCTAGTAAATATTCAAACCCATGATGTGTGTGGATGTGAAGTGTGCCCTGCTCTGGAGTTGTGCAGTGCACAACCTGCACAACCAGATGCAGGGACTCCCGTTCCCTTCATAGGACTCTGTAGTCACCACGTCAGAATCATGAGGTTGAAAGAATACATAAAGGTCATTTGAGCCCAGTACTTTAGACCATCGATGTTTCCAACCAATGGTCTTTTGGCCCCTGCATGACCATCTCCCATGACTGGGAACTCACTATTTCTGAAAGTCTCTGTTCTTTACTGAATACAGAAAATGAACTTGCTGTCCCTGAAGCTTCTGCTTATTGGTAAATCTGACATACTTTGGGACTATTCAGAACAAGAAAATAGAATAGGGTAGTGGTTAAGGACCTAAGTTGGATAATCAACAGGGTTGTGTCAGAGGAGTTTTGCCATTTACTAATTACTTTAGACAAATTCCTTCATTTCTCCATCCCCCAGTTTCCTCATCCTCATGGGGGTGACACTACTGCTTATCATCTTGCTCTTACGGCTCCGATGATTAAATGAAGTGGTACCCAAGCAAGGGGTGATGCTGCACATTGGCTATCATGCACCTTCTGCTCCTGCCCACCTGGATGTCTCATGTTTCCTTCAGCTTCTCATGATTGGCAGCTCCTCCCACGTCTTGACCATATTCTTCCAAATGTGCTCCTTCTGCACGGAGGTGTCTGGACTTGAATGTGCCCTTTGGATGCTTTCCATGCCTTGGGGTGGTAAATCACCCAATTTGCGTTCAAGACGTTCCATTTTTCGTGGAATCAAGAGTCTTGTTAGGCGCTTCGCTATGGTATATATTTGCCTCTCTCCTTCTGGGCTGTGGGTTCAAGAGGCTAGTGTTTTGCCTGTGGCCGCCAGGCTGGCATGTCACAGATGAGCCACGGTTACGTACCACTTGTATGTTCAGCTTTGATTCTGACGCTCACTCCCTTCACAGGGTGGAAACAGTCTGAGGGGGGAATGACGTCCACACGGTTATCTTTGGAAGCTTTTTCTTGGCTCTGCCTGTCAGTTTTTGTTTTTATTTTTTAAATATACAGAAGAAGAATTGCTACCTTATTTTTCTTAAAGCAACGTTATTGAGATATAATTGACATATCATAAAATTCACCCATTCCAAGTGCACACTTCAGCCGTTTTCATACATTCACAGACTCGTGCCACCATCACGGCAAGCTAATGAGAAAGACAAATATATGATAGCGCTTTACATGCTGAATCTAAAAATAATGATACAAATGTACTTACTTACAAAACAGAAACAGACTCACAGACATGGGGAACAAACTTATGGTTACCAAAGGGGAAAGGTGCAGGGGTGTAGATTGGGAATTTGGGATTGACAAGTACACACTGCTATATTTAAAATAATTTGAGAACATTTTAATCTCCCTACAAAAGAAACCTCACACCCATTTCAAGTCATTCCTCATTCCCGCCTCCCACCCCAAGCCCCCAGCCACCACTAGGGTTGACTATTCTGCACCTTTCATAGGCATGGAATCATACATCATGTGGCCTTTTGTGGCTGGCTTCATCCTATTTTCAAGATTCATCCTTTGTCAATCTTTCATTCTTTTTTGTTTTCTGCCAAGTAATAACCCCTTATGTGGCTATGACACATTTTGTTTATCCCTTCATCAGCTCGTGAGCATTTGGATGGTTTCCTCTTTTTCTAGTGATTGCTTTCAGTACTGTGTGGATCTAGTTTAAGGAGGTCTCCGGGGAGACAGGTAGAGGGTAGATTTCATGCTTGAGAAAACAGTGCCCTCCGGGTGCATCTTGGGCAGAGATGGCCCACGGTTGGCAGGAGGACTCCACTGCCTTGAGCCACTGCCCAGATCCTCATTCGAGTTACTCAGACCCCTGTCCTTTGGCCATTATTCTTTCCTTTCTCAGTTATTTTTTCTTAGAATCACCACGTCCCAATACTCTGTGTGTGGCGGGCAGACTTTGCTTTCTGGAAGCTCTGAAGCTTAGAGCCGAACATCTTGGGGTTGGAAAAGGATGGGCCTGCCCAGGTCCTGGTACCCTTTTCTCAGCTTAGAGCCTCTTTTTTGTGGCGTTTTTACAATCGCTTCAGAATCGGTGTCATGTGCAACACTCTAGGTGTGCAGGGTGTGAGCGGAGGTGTCAGAGGAGAGGTTCTCAATCTTCCCTTTTCCTCAAACATATACAACCCCGTCCTACCCACCGCCCCACTGCCCTGCACACACACACTCTTGCCAGTGTAGACAACCTGTCAGTTTCCTTTCAAACATCATTTGAAAAACCCAGACACCGTTTTGTTAGTAATGAGGTGCCTTCTCCTTACTTACAGTCGTTCCTTAAATTCCTACTTGCTTAAGCCTCGAAAACCTGAGCTCTGACTGAAGAAATTGCTAAATATGCTTAGCTACTTGTAATTAAGAGGCAAACTATACTCAGATATGAAGTTCTCGTGGGGTTTTCTGCTAAAACTCTGCGCTCTTCTGTGCGGATATATTGCTTATTTAAAAAACAATTATTTTGTGGGCTATAAAAGTAAATGTATAAATATGTCCTGCAAGGATATTCTTTGATTTTCTAATTCAAATTATTTATAGCTAGATATGCTTTTCACTGCTCTACAGTGGGCAGCTTTTCCAAAATAGCTCAAATTAAAAATATCTACCGATAGATAGATAGATATTTAATCCCCCATCACCATACTGTATATTACGCCATCAACTTTCCTCCAGAAGAGAACATAATCACATTTCGCTCCTTCACTTTCTGCAGTAAAGTTTTGGGTGTGAGAAAGTGAAGGGAAAGTATCAATACAGTTGTCTGCGATTGTCTCTGATATTTTTCTGTGCACTCAAAAGCCTTTGTTTTGAACAAAAGTCTGATGTTCCTTCACACACTGATGAACGTTGACTTAGCTTTAGAAAAAAACTAATTAAAAATGTGGAAAATGCAAACGTGGTTGGTTCAAACAGCTTTCAAAAGGAATTATCCTCCTACAGTGTAAACTACCTATGGAGTGTTGCAAGTTCCTCGAATCAATTACATTTTCTAGAAACCAAGCAAACAATGATCTTACTCTTGTCCCCAAATGATAAAACAAAGGTTTGGTGAAAACTCACTCTACCTTAAAGGGTTAATGATGGTTTTAAGATTTTATGCTTTTTCATTTTTAGATGAATAAAGATTAAAACTACCAGTAAATAGGATGCTTTAATTCATGGTGGTTGACAAAGATTCGTGAAGTGGGATTTTTTTTTTTTATCCTTTTTAATTCCCCAACCCCTCATTCCACAGAATTCCATTCGGAGTTTATCAGAACAAAATGCTTTCAGTTCTGTTCTCTCCGGCCCTGTTTGCTGAGTTCCGCAGGGTTTGCCCACAAGTTCTACTTGAGTAAATCGTATTTAGACAATCCCATATTTCATTTGGGCCTTTTGCAATGACTGGGCCAAGGTCAGTTTTATATTCTACTGAAATCATAAAGTGACACTTGAGATAAACAGAATGTTTACTCTCTCCATGTGAGCTGAGGCTGATATGTAAATTTATCCTTATTCTTTCATCAAATTTGCATTGACCCTCTTAGCCAAACACTACAGAGCTCCAAATCAAACAGTTTTAATGATGGTCAACTCTTTATGACCGATGGCCATATCAGAGGAAAAGAAACAGCAATTTAGATGAAAATGAAAAGCACAGCCCGGACAGAACCTCCTCTCTAGGTTAGTGGTAATTGGATGAACTTTCCATACAAGAGGTGTTTTAATGCTTCGCTGCTTAACTGTAATTACCACGGTCTTCCGGCTTTGTGTGTCCTGCTCTGCCCCCGTTATCTGCCACAAACACACCACACTCACCTAGCATCTCTATTTTTTTTTTTCCTGGGGTCAAAGAAACCAAGTACCTTCAAACAGATTCTTTATATTAAAAGAGGAAAAAAGAAAAGAGGGCATAAGGGAAGACTTGGTCCTCTCTGCAAACTGAATTCTTCCGGGTTATCACTGGCAAAAAAAAACAACAAAAAAAAAGAAAAGAAATACCACAATAAATACGAAGGATATGCAAAGAGGCACATAAAAATCAAACGTCTGGGTCTGTGAGCCTGTGTTGTCTTCCTGGGAGAAGATTCTGTTTCCCGTGCGCAGTTCTGTGAAGGTGAGGTAGCCCCGGGCAGGAGGCTGTGTTCCTCCCCGCACGACACCCCGTCCAAGGTGAGGAGGAATCACACAGGTAAGAAGCAGTGGGTGCCCAGTAGCCTCTTGGCCCATGAAAAGCTGCTACCCAAGGCTTAAATCTCTCCCTGCAGTTAAACAAGGGTGAGCCTCTGAGAACGTGAGGGATAAAATTAGTACCTGTGTTTGCTCTCTATTTCCAACAAAGGGAGCTATTTCTATGTTATGAGTTTGTAGAACACAGAGGGGATTAAGCAGAGGGACCACCCACTCATGGCTTGGGGCTGGGGGCTGGGGGAAGACACCACCCAGCCCTGAAGGGGTGGTCGAGCCCACTGGGCTGTCACTCCCTCCTGCAACCTGGCCGGTGTGGGCCTCACTCAGAGAGGGATGGGGCACCACGCCCGCCCTGCTGCAAAGCCCTTCTGGGGTCCTGTTCTTTTTCGGCACCAGATGCAATGCCAGCAAGTTCAAAGCACGGGGTCTCCGAGACGGGCTGCACAAAGCAGAAAAAAGTGACATTCTTTCGGGGGCCCCTGGATTCTGCTTCCTGTGAGGAATAAAAAGTGAACACTGTTGGCCCCGGGCCTCGCTAGGTTACTGAAGATCCCCCAGTTGGAATGTCAGGCACAGCAGTTCAACGGCTTGAGGCAGCTACAGAAGTGACATAATTCAGGCCATCGACACACCACGACGAGTGTCTCTGCCCAACTTCAGGGCATGAAGAAGATGACGAAGAAAAGGAAAGAATGGACAAGAGAAAGCCGAGGGCAAGCGGGGGGAGTGGGAGGCGGGGGACACAGTTTCCTTTTCAGTGTGGCTGTCAAATGGCGATCTAATTGTGGCCGGGCTGCCGGAGAGCAGATAGCTTTTCTGAAGCCCGCAAGTATTTCTGCCATTCACGGGGCCCAAGGATGCCACACACAGTCTGTTTGTTCAACATAAGCAAACAGATTGTAAACTGGCTGATAATTTTTGTACTGACAATGTCATTTACAGCTGTCAGCCTTTCGTCTGCCTTGTTTGCTTTATTCAAATATGAACCAAGAGGACCTCCCTTCCAGAGCTTTCTTCTGCATTAAAATCACATCCATTCCCTTCCAAGCTGTCTTATCTAAAATTCATTGGCGGCCAATCAGTTTGAATGCTTTGTTGTTTCCATGGAGGCAAGAAGTCTAGTGTGGACTTTCGGGGATTAGGAAGTTTCAGATTTACAGCCTTGAAGTGCACATTTCTTTCAGTTGGCTTCTTTTGATTGCCCAGAGGCAGGATATTTAAACATAATTTTATGTCTGAGCTGGGAAGCCGCGCTTAAAAATGTCATCGTTCTAGTTTGCTGCTGCATCGTGCCGGCTCCGCCTCGCCTCTCCTGGGGGGCTCGTATCGGCATGTGCCCCTTGGCCTGCGTCACCATGGCCACCTGGCACTGCCACATCCTGTCTGTCCTCCGCCGAGCCTGGTTTGGGTGCCCGGGTGTTGCCCGCAAATCTGGGAGCCTCCTCTGTTGTTCGTGGAGGTCACAGTAATTTCCGTTAATAATTCACGTCAGCCTGGCTGTCTGGAGACAGGCAGGCAGCTGTGGATAGCACCACGGTGCTCCGAGGGCACAGTGCATCCTTAAAAAAAATAATTAGGCAGCAGCCTGGTCACCTGCTTTACTGTGTCTGGTGCCAGACACTGGCTGTTGCGTGCTCTCCATTCCAAGATGCGCTGAGCTTTTTGAGCTACGCCCTCCTACTTTAAGAACAGCATCAACCCAGGGGTACCTTTCCCAGGAGAGATGGGGTTGCTGCCTTCTTTGGGAAAAGAGGGATCCTTTGGAAAAGCTGTGATTCTTGGTCTCTCTGTCCAGTGTGTCAGATCCCAAATACCATCTGCCGTGTACAGGGCACTACGCTGCTGATGCTGGACCTTAAAATGTACCATCACTGCCTGATGCAGCCCTGATGTGACTTATGACTGTGACAATTCATTCAAACTCTCATTTTCTCAGTCCTTAAAATAGGCACAATATGCTAATGAACCCCAATAAATGAATACCGAGAATAAATGATGTGAAACAAGAAATTCATCATGAAAACTTTTCTGTATCTAGCATAAGTATTAAGGTCCATCCTAACTCAACTGTGCAATTTTTCCTTCAGATCAACTGCAGCTAGCCTGAAATACTGGTTTAGCACCAGCTCAGCTAGAGGAACAAGAATTCTAGCAGATGTACTGAACCTACCTGAAGTTTTTTGAGGACAGTCCCAGATGTTGTCCAGTCTCACGGTGGGTGGAATCTGGTAGTAAATACAACAAAAGTAAAGTTTCCTAGAAAAGAGGTCTCAGTAGGGGCTGCTAAATGGGGGCTATTAATTCTATCTATTTAGTAAATATAAGAAGCCTATAGTACACTTTGAAAGCTGGTAATTTAAAATGATAACCAGTGTGATGTTATGAAATTGGTTATTTATTGTTACGTGAACCAATTTGCTGTAAAGGGCTGTGGTCTGGTACACAGACCTGTCTCTTCTTTAATACAATGTTATTACCAGTCTGGGGTCTGGATGGCTGTAATGTGTCCTGCTATTTTAAAAGGCAACTACCTTCGTTATGACCAAGTCCCTAATTCCCTATGACTTCAAAGAAGCCCTTCTGTTGAGAAAGAAAGCACTAATCTTTGCTTCATCTTTAAGACTTAAGTTCTACTCTGGTGTGTGTGGTGGGGAGGTACTTAGCGGAATGTTTTCAATATCCTAATACTTTAAGTACTGCTGAGATTATTAGAATTTTTAATACTGTTAATTAAAACAAAACTGACCTATTTACTAAAATTTCCATGCCACATAGATGCTATACAGTCAACGCATCACTAAAATATCTATCTAACACCTATCTCGTTCATATAAAAAAGTATATCCCCATACCCTTTATGAGCAGTTCCAAAAAGCAAGAAGCTCTGAATACTGACATTTTGACACCAAAACTCAGTTGGTAACTAAGAGTGCCGTGACCTCACCTGAAAATGTGTCAAGTCCTTGTTCACTCTGTGGGCACTGGCTGCAGAAATGTTTCTGTCTGGTTCTGGGATAGCTCCCCAAGACCTCACTGGGGCTGCTATTATATAAGGCAATATTCCCCATCTTGCCTTTTAAGAATCCTGGAATTGCAGATATTGAAACACGTTTGGACCCAAGGGGTTGGGATAGTACTGTGCGTACCTGCCTAAGGTGTGCCATGCATTTCTGTGAGAGGCAGGGTGACATTCATGCAGCCGCCAAAACGTGGGGCTAACAATTCTGTGCTGGGAACGGGTGAGACAGGAAGGTGTAATTAGAAAAGAGAGCTGTTCCTCTGCTCACACACAAGACTGTCGGTAGGAGTCGAGGAATCGAGCTGTGGCTGCAGTGTCCACTCGGCCAGCTGACGGCACCAACCTGATGTCCAGCACAACGAGGTGGAGAGAAGAGGAAGAGAAAGGATGATGAAGTACATGGGGTGAAATAGACACAGGGTGATGTGAAGAAAGGGTGTTTGCTATGTCCTCTGCTTTCTTTCTTTCAACTGCATGTGCATTTATAATTATCTCAAACTAAAAATTTTAACTAAAAACAAGACATAGAGACAACATTTGTAATTGTTTTGGCAATTTCAATACAACCGTATTTTTTAGGGTCTCACACAATTTAAGTAACAAAATTATTAATTTCCAGTAAAGTCGAACAGAAGGTAAAAGAAAGCTAGTCCATAATGCTGTAGATAGTTTTCTAATATTGTGTGAATGTATATACAGTTGTCCCTCAGTATATGCCAGGGGTTGGTTTCAGGAGCCCCAGGAGATACCAAAATCCAAGGATGCTCGAGTCCCTTATATAAAATAGCATCGTACATTCAGCCTCCATATTCACGGATTCCAAATCCTGAGATTTACCCAACTCTGGACTGAAATTCAAACTGCAGTTTGTTGACTCTCTGGATGCAAAACCTGTGGATACAGAGGGTCGAATATGTATTTTTTCCTAATATACATTTTATTTTATTTAATTTACTTTTTTGCTATTTCTTTGTCTTATTACAGCAACGCTTCTGTACGTTTAAAGTTAAATCAAAATAATACTTTAAAAAGCCTATGAAACCTCAAAAAGAGCAGCAAAGAAAGAGGAAAAAGAGGAATCTTGCCTCATATTTCTTCTCCCTCTTTTTTTCTGGTGGCTGAAGCTGAAGTGAGCAAACAGAAGCATAACAAGAAGGGAAGATAAGAGAGTCTGGAAGAGCAAAGAAAGACCTGTGGATAGAGGAAGAAAGAAAGAATCATGTTTGAAAATCACAAGGGCAGCCAGCTCAATAACCCCAGTGGGGGACCCAGGAAGCTTTCTTTTTATTTATTTTTATCAAAGTATAGATATATAATATTATCTAATTTACAGGTGTACAATATAGTGATTCACAATTTTTAAAGATTACAGTCCATTTATAGTTATTATAAAATATTGGCTACATTCCCCGTGTTGTACAATATATCCTTGTAGCTTATTTTTTTTTTTTTTTTTTTTTTCCTTGTAGCTTATTTTATACCTGGTAGTTTGTACTTTTTCCTCCCTTCGCCCTCTATTGCCGCTCCCCCCTTCCCTCTCCCCACTGGTAACCACTAGTTTGTTCTCTGTATCTGTGAGTCTGTTTCTTTTTGTCATATTCGCTACTTTGTTGTATTTTTTTAGATGCCACACATATAAGTGATAGCATACCTGTCTGGTATTTGCCAGGCAGGTTTCTTAATCTGTGTCATGCCTCAGTGTCCTCCTCTGTAAGCTGGGAGTGACAGAGAGCCCGTGACTGGGATTGCCGTGAAGCGTAAACACAAAGTTCAGAACGAGCCTGGTACGTGGTAAGCGTTCAACAGACACTTGCCGTAGTTATTATTGTGAAGCTTATTACTGTCATTACTGCTGTGCCAGGGCTGCCGAGCCAAGAGCTTCACATGCCCCCCCTTGCTTCTTACAGCAGCCCTACGGGAAGCCACCTTGTAGGCAGGTGAGTAGGTGAGCAGGTAATCTAGTCCCACCCTCCTCCTCCTCCCACAGGTACTGACGTTCTTGTAAATGTCTCACAACTTGCTCTCCGGAAAAATGTGTGTGTGTGTGTTTACACTTATTTGCTTATTATACATTTTACTGATATAATGAACTAATGGTACACAGTTTTCCAACAATAAGAAAATACAAAATACTCTTTAGTTTAAATTCCATAAGGCCAATTGGTTCTAACAGAATGCTTTTGTTGATTTTTGCTGAACTTTTGTATTCATGGCCAACCTGTGGATATGATTCAACTATGATTTTTGAAAATCGGAGCATGAATCAATTTTTTTTAAACACACTTTTAAATTTTTATTTTATTTCTTTTTCTTTTAACACCTTTATTAGAGTATAATTGCTTTACAATGGTGTGTTAGTTTCTGCTTTATAACAAAGTGAATCAGTTATACATATACATATATCTCCATATCTCCTCCCTCTTGTGTCTCCCTTCCACCCTCCCTATCCCCACCCCTCTAGGTGGTCACAAAGCACCGAGCTGATCTCCCTGTGCTATGCGGCTGCTTCCCACTAGCTATCGATTTTACATTTGGTAGTGTATATATGTCCATGCCACTCTCTCACTTTGTCCCAGCTTACCCTTCTCCCTCCCCTTGTCCTCAAGTCCATTCTCTACATCCGCATCTTTATTCCTGTCCTGCAGGACGAATCAGTTCTTACTAGCAGATACAACAAAGACGTCATGGATGAACACGAGTAGTTCTGACATGGATGTTGGTTGATATTTTTGTGTATGTTAAACTGCAGCAATGAAAATGTGTTGGAACTTCACGGGCTCATCAGTGACGTGAGAGGCTTCTTTGCTGAATTGGAAGATAATTTTCAAGTACTAGAGAATATTTCCTCAAATCCATGTGCTTTCACAGTATAATAGCTCTAAACCCAGCACACTTTTTACTTTAATGTGCTATCTTAATACTTTCTCTACCACTTTCTCAAATCTGGACAACAAAATGGTAAGTCAGGCTCTGATTGGTAGGATTTGTCAATTTCCATGGTATCGATACTCTCATCAGGGCTGATTTCAAGCTACCAAGAAGATGATTTCATTGAACACAGATTTGGGGAGAGATGCCAGTCGTGCACCATTCCCTACAGGTTTCATGGGGGAGGGGACATCTGAACTTGAGGTTTGAAGAATGGTTACATTTATATAGAGGGCAGTGGAGGAAAGGGCATTCCAGGAAAAAGATATACCTTAAGTCAAAGCAAAATAGAGAAACCATTTTGACATAGAGGCACAGAAGGGGCTTGGGAGGACATTGAGAGCACGTCTTGTCCTGGTGAGGAGAATCTGGAATCAGACTTGGAAGGACTCTAAATGCCTTTCTTATCTTAAGGACTGTCCCTTTATTTGATCAAAGGTTTTGTTTTCTTTTGTTTTTGTTTGGTGGGAGGTAATTTGCATATTTGTATCGTTTTGGTTTATCACTCTGGGGGATGGAAGCCAAAAAGAAAACATGCATTAGAGTGTAAAATTATCACACCTAATCTTTAAGGATGTCACCCCGATAGCCTGGCAAGGTGGGAGCTGGCTGACGGGAGGTGGAGAGTTGGGGGAATTTACAAAAGCCAGTGCCCAAGGGAGTGAGATTCTGTCCCAGGACACAGCAGCAAGAGGTCAGTTCCATTCAGCCTGTATCAGACCTGACTCACCGCCATCTATGTCCCCAACAAACAAATCTAGGCCTGATACCTAGAAGGACCTCAACAACTTTGCTGAATGAACGGACAGCTGAAATGGAAAGCAGGAGTGTAAGGGAGAGAGCCCAGGTATGTTCATATCTGCGAAACAGCTCCAGGTAACAGCGAGTTCTATATAAATGCCACACCTCCTTCATCAGAGCAGGTAAGCAAAGACAATGTCTGCTTAAGCCAATTCTGACGAGAAGTAGAAACTACTGATTACAATCTACAATTTTTATAGGACCCATACATGTGTTATTAAAGAAACTGGTTAACAAGAGTTTATTTTTTGAATAAGCGTTACGCTTTTTCTGGAAACCTGTATTTTGTACCGTCATCCCAACCAGGCCATCATTGTCACTGCTCCCTTTTCAAGGAGTTAATAATCTGTAAACAATCTACTAAATGTATTTTTGGAAACTCTTCATTAAGAAATGCTTCTTGGGTTTCCCTGGTGGCGCCGTGGTTGAGAGTCCGCCTGCCGATGCAGGGGACACGGGTTCGTGCCCCGGTCTGGGAAGATCCCACATGCCGCGGAGTGGCTGGGCCCGTGAGCCATGGCCGCTGAGCCTGCGCGTCGGGAGCCTGCGCTCCGCAACGGGAGAGGCCACAACAGTGAGAGGCCCGCGTACCGCAAAAAAAAAAAAAAAAGAAATGCTTCTTAGGAATCCACCTAAGTAACTGGGGGCTTTTTTATTTAATGGAAAGCTTTCTTTTTCTCCAGATGGGGAGAAATTGAGAAGAGTGATACTGAACTACAGGAATTAACGCTGCATCCAGATTTTGAAGCATATTAACAGCTGTAAATTTCCTCTCTGAACCTGGGGTGTGACTAAGTATTAAAATACTGAGCTGCTGGATGATAAGAAGTCTGTGTCTGCGGGTTTCCATTGTATGTACAAGGCCGGTTAATCATTACAGGTTTCTGTGCTAACCACCAACCACAGTGGGGCTGACCACCAGGGCAGGCGAGAATGACGGATTTCTACCCAAGACTTGGCAGGAACTGAGCTGCACCGGTTTTATTCTGACGCTGCTAAGAGATAGCTCCCCTGCCCCGTCCTTATCAATTTTTATTTGTCTCCTTCCTTTAAATTGATGAGACAATGGCTGGGCTGTTTGCTTCTTGATGTTACCAGTGGTGACTGTTTCCAGGTCTGTGGGTTTTGCTCTGACCTCCCAAGCTTTGGCTGCAGGGGGGTTGGAGCGTGTGGCAGGGAGATGTCAGGTTTCACTACCTGATACCTTCCTTTGCTGATTCATAGTTCCTAGTTTTCCTGGAATCCGGGAAACATGACCTTGTTTACCCCACTTTTATTCAGATTCAAGGGCTGTTATACAATCTTCCCCCTTAAGTTAAGATCTCCAAAACAAGGTGTGCCATTTGGGGAAAACTTTCATCAAAGTTTAACATAAGGAAATGTGAACATATTATAAATGTACATCCAGTGAGCTTTACACACCAAGCCCATCCTGTAACCAGCACCCAGATCAAGGAACAGAACTCCACCAGCCCCTCGAGGGCCCAGCTGTGCCCTTGCAAGTTACTTCTCCTCCCCAAGGGTCGTCACTCTCTAGCCGGCAGCAGAGATGAGCTCTTGAATCCCCAATGAACAGACTCGCGCTGTATTTACTCTCTCGTACCTGGATGCTTTTCTTCAACCTTGTAAGATTCAACCACACTTTTGTGCTCACTTGTAGCTTAAGCTTTCTCACGGCTTCATACTATTCCTTGGTGTGAACACATCCCTTCTCATTCCTGCTAAATGTGCCAATTATTCCCTTCAAATTATCTGGGAGAAGAATTCTCACCAGACCCAATCACCGTTTTTTGAATCCTTTTTTCTATTATCTTCTTCTCCAAATCCAGTTATTCTAACAAACTTCTAATGATTTTGCGGCTTCCTCTTCCTCCCTGTCAGATTCATCTTGCAGACATCCCCCAAGAGCACAGATCTGATGACAACTCCTCCCACTCAAAACCTCTCCTGCTGCCATCTCCACCCCCCACCCCCCCGCAGGCACCCCCAGCCCCCCAGCTTGGCTCTTCCTTAAAAGCCCATGATTTCCCTTTTCTTTCTGGGATTCAGCAGCATTTCCTGCCTCTGGGCACTTGCTCCAGGAATTCTTCAGCCTGGAAGTCACTTCTCCCCATACCCAACTGTCAGAAACTGTCCACCCATCCTTGAAGACCCAGTTCACATTATTCCCAGCCCGGACCCAAGGGTATCCAAGTCTGGTCTGTAAGGATCGACCTCTTCTGATTGACTGTGGGCATCTGGGTGACTGAGAGCTTTGGTTTCTCCCCAAGTCTCTCACCTTGTTCTGGTCCCTGCTCACTGATGACAGCCAGAATGTCCTATCCCTGTCCTCCTGGCTCCCCTTCACTTTCTCAGTGACCCCGTCTCTCTTTTCTAGTACAGTACCTGCGGGACCATGTATATTTCAAGGGCTGTGGGGCTTACAAGGTAGAGCTATTCTGATGACCAGTTAGAGAAGATTCATGTCCAGGCTTGTCTTCCGAACACTCTCACTGGCTGTGTTTCTCAGGATCATTCTCCAGGAAGAATGAAAAGAGAACAGTGTCACAGAAGCAGCTAAAATGCCCAAAGTCCCATCAAAATCCTGCAAGTTTAATGCTCTTAAAGGTGGTCACGGGGAATTGAGTCAGGATCAATATAGGAGAGGAGGGAATAGAAAGCAATGTGGAGAGAACCTTGAATCATCTTGTTCTAAGTATGCGTGATAATCGTTGGTCTGAGGATTCTACCATCATTTACACTGAAATACCACAGTGACCTTATTTCTTATCTAACACTCCTAGCACTCAGTGTGACAAAAACAAAAACAAAATAAAAACCTTTTTCTGACTTGTGAATGTATGTGAAAAGTTTTCTAAAGGTAGAAAATGTAGTTATACATTTAATGAACTACGTTTTCTGAAATTAATATGATCATGTAAAATCAGGATGGCCCAGAAAAATCTACTCTTGGGCCTGTGGTTACTGATTATAGAGCCTGTCCCATACCTATTAGTTGGACTTTCTCTGTGGTCCAGGAAACGACTTTCAACAAGAGGCTCTCAAACTGGGTTCAGAAGAAATCAGAGTGAATTCTCTCAAATCCAAGGGAGTTGCTGAGGGGAGAAATGAAGTAATAAATCCAAGTTAGAAAGTGGAGCATTTCTATCCATGATACTTCAAATTTCAACACAGCGTTTTTTCTCATGGCATGTGACCTCAGATTTTCACCTTAAGAAAATAAGTTCTGTGAAAATAAAAGTAATCAAGCATGGGCTGGGATTTCTCTTGCCCTTTAAACAGCTCATTCACATTCTCCTTGTACCCTGAAAGACCAGCTCAAAAGCAGTGAGGAGCATAAAGCAAAAGCCAGCTGGAAAAAAAAGTCTTGAAATGATAAATGTATTTTCATGTCAGCAACTGGAATTTTTTTGCAGTGTTACTGTCTTGGCCTGCTGACAGCATGATTTAATGGCCTGGTTGTTCCATGGGTTGACATGGCAACCACAGAAAATACCATAAATATCTCAGTTGTGGACATGAATGGTCTGTTTACACTGTGTGTGGTGTATTGTGTGACATGTGTGCCTGTGGTCCCAATCCAGTTGGAAACGTCTGGAATTGACAGCCATTTTTTAGAGTCATTTGGGTTAAAATGAGTCTCGTGACAGATACTTTACTGCAAGTCCAGAGCTGCACATTTTTGTGTATATTTGACAAATTAAACTCAGTGTTTAATGGGCCACGGGGCTCTAACACAGTTGGCCATGAACCCTAAGCCACTGTCTGTTTCAGAATTGAGACGATGTTAGATTTCTTCTGCATTCACACAGTAGCAAGCGATTGGGACATTTATGGAAAATATTATCTAGTGAGCACTTCCTCAGACTCACTGAAACCTAAACCCTAGAGTTGGGAAGAATTTTAAAATAACTTCTAGTCCAATTATTTTATTTCTTGAACGAAGTAACAAAGACATAGCTTCTTTGCTTCGTGCTCCAGGTTCTCTGAGGAAAGCAATGACAGCTATACTGCTCTGTGTTTAGTAGATTTTTGTGCACTCAAAGAAATGGGAATTCTATTTTTAAAAAAAAGAAAGAAAGGAAAGAAACCCTAAAACTGGTTGTGTTGTACTGACTGTAAACTCCCCCAAAGGCCACCAGAAAACCCAACTTACCAAGCAAAACTATGTTGTGCTTTGTCAAAGACTCACTTGGCTTTGCAGAAGAAGCAAAACGTTGTCAGTGAAGAATCAACAAATTCATCACATGTCGGTAAGGGACAACATCACCCCGATGGGTCTTAGTGACTTAATGTGAAAAGTAGGGTAGGGTCTCAATCATGTCTTTAGGGTATAGACTGGACTGTTTTTAAGGTGGTTCTTGCTGGGTAGTGAACTGGCTTGGACTGGACAGAGTTTATGATATCATAGTTTTGGATTAGGGGACAGAGCAAAGGCAAGGATCTTGAAGAGAGTCCTGTTAAGGAAGCTTAGTCTTCATGAGTAAATTATTTGGTGGTTTTATGGTCTTATCTTCCAGAAACAGGTGTTCCTGGAACAAGCATCTAAGCTACTTTTGCTTGGTGTCCATGTGATCTAATATAGGAACAGAAAAGTATGACTCATTTTAGTGCTGCTTCACACAGGGTCAAGAAATTCTGTTGGTTCTGTTCTCAGTAACCTTCTTAATCTTAATCTCTTTGGGTCTTGTTATGACATTCGTTCTTTCATTCATGCATTTGCCTTTTCACGAATCATATAGTAATCACTGACCAAAGGCACCCACTTAGGATGTAAAGGTAAGACTTATTACCTGCCCTCAAAGAACCCGTGATATATACTCTTGGGTTCTTTTAATGTATAACTACTTTGTTAGACTCTATTAAGGTGCAAGGAGCCAAGACATGCTCAGGTAACCACAGAGAAGCATTTTTTTTCATAAGGGCTCTTCAGGAAATTAGAAAGCAAAAGACATTATCCCAGCACCTGCAAAACCAGACTTTGTGGAGACCAGAGATATTTTGGAGCACAGTTCAGATTATTATAGAAGCTCTGGTGATTCCACAGCCCCTAGAGGGACGGGGGGATGTCTTATCTCCTGGAAGAGAGGGTTGATTAATTGATTAGTCACAATTTAGGACGGCGTGCCATTATTTTCCCAGATTTTCATATCAGGCCAACTCATCAACTAGCTCACCAACCACGGAATCCCAGCATCAGTGCCAGGATCCAGCTGTGTGTCTTTGGATCACAGCTGAGTCCTGGCCCAATGATCTCTGGCTCAAGAATCAGGTTACATGACAGTGTGTGTAAGGAATTACCTGGGGGTGTCTGCTCTCAAAGACCCAGGGTGAAGATACATGTTGACAGAATCACAAAATAGTAAAACTTAATACCACAAGGGATTTCAATTGCATTCATGTTTTTTTTTAAAGACAATGTCTCCTCAAGCTCCTCTTCCTTTAGTCGAAACCCAAATCTTCATGGGGGTCAGACTTAGCTCTCTTTGTGAAATAATTTTGTTGCTTTTTTTTTTTCTCAAGTTTTCATGGCGCAGTATCTTATTAGCTTCAAACCACTATGGAGAACATCTCAATGAACAAACAGAAACAGCCAGAGAATTGAAATAGGAAATCTTTAAAAGCTTAGTCTTTCTTTCTTTTTTTCTTTCACTTTAATCTTGGTTTTGCAGAAGAAGCAAAATATTGTCAGTGAAGACTAGACAAATTTGTCACATCTTCATTTGATGATAAAGAATTACCTTCAATCACTGACCTTTATTTCTTTGTCTTGGGATCAAACTGTAACTATGGACCCAGGTTCCACCTGCCACCTGAGAGAAGGGGTTTAACCTCATCGAAGGTAGCTATGTCGTCTTTCTCACGTCCGTCAGGTATTGATGTGTTTGGTTTTCAGACTCATTCATCACTGTATCCTGGGGAGTCATCTGTCACAGCAAGATGGGCCTTCATCTCCCAGACTTTTAATTTACCTTGTTAGAGCTCAGAATTAGCACCGAAAACTCCTCTGTGTTTTTCTTTATATAATGCTAGTTTTAACTTTTTGGAGTGGGAAGGCCCAGAAGATTCCTCTGGTTAAAACTTCCCATCCTGCAGAGACACCTTCATGAGAGACCAAGTTGTCAGGTCTCTCTTTCTATGACTTCCCAAGTGACTACTATGGGAAAACTAGAAGCAGATTAGCAGGTACAAAGGGTCACAAATGTGTTACTCAGACATAAAGAAGAAATGTCACTAAAAGCAATGATACCCCAGTAGCAATGAGCACACTAAGCACCCATTATCTAATAAACAGGACCAGAGGTCCTTGGAGAAATGGCTGATTCCCAGACTGGGTCCAAGAAATACAAGATGAGCCTAGTGTAACTTGTAGTGCCTGGAAGCAAGGAAGTACTTTAAAGAAAGGACACGATGGAGGAATATCAAAGGGATTCAGGAGCCATCTGAAAGTGCTCCCAAAGGCCAAAGATGAAAAATTTTGATAAAATAGTATTAGACTATAACCCAAAGTGTACAATAAATATCCATGAGACTATATTACTATAAACATATTTAACGTAATACTGGAAGTCCTAGCCAGAGCCATCAGACCCCCCCAGAATTAAATAAATAAACAAAAAGCATCCAATTTGGAAGGGAAGAAGTAAAACTGTCACTATTTGCAAGTGGCATGATACTTTATACAGAAACCCCTAAAGTCTCCACCCCAAAACTATTAGAACTAATAAATGAATTCAGCAAGGTTGCAGAATACAAGATTAATATACAGAAATCCCTTGTGTCTCTATACACAGATAATGAACTATCAAGAAGAGAAAGTAAAAAAGCAACCCCTTTTAAAATCGCATCCAAAAGAATAAAATACCTAGGAACAAACTTAACCAAGGAGGTGAAAGACCTAGACTCTGAAAACTATAAAACACTGATGAAATTGAAGATGATACAAAGAAATGGAAAGATATCCATGCCACTGGATTGGAAGAATTAATATTGTTAAAATGACCATACTACCCAAAGCAACCTACAGATTTAATGCAGTCGCTATCAAAATACCCATGACATTTTTTTACAGAATTAGAACCAATAATCCTAAAATTTATAGGGAACCACAAAAGACAAACCAATGTATATAACAAAAACAGAAACAGACTCACAGACATAGAAAACAAACCAGTGGTTACCAGTGGGGAGAAGAAAGCGGGGGAAGGGCAAATTACGGGCATGAGATTACTATGTATAAAACAGATAAGAAGTAAGGATATATTGTACAGCACAGGGAGATACAGCCATTATCTTGTGATAAATTTTAATGGAGTATAAAAATACTGAACCACTGTCTGTACCCGTGAAACATATAATATTGCAAATCAATTATACTTCAATGAAAATAAAGTTAAATATATATATATATATATATATATATATATATATATACACATTTAACTAAGTCAATAAATAGGATAGAATAGACAAACCTCCCATGCAGAAAAATCCCAAATAGTTTACATAAATAATCTGCCCTCAGGGAGGTGGGGCATAACCCCACTCCTTATATGTGAGCTGCATGCAGTGACTTCCTTTCAAAGAATACAGCGTGCAAAGGGAAGAAAAGAGTAAGTTTTTATTGGGGAAAACTGACCATACACCACCGCATCCAGGTGATCAAGGTTAACATAGACAGTGACATCCTTTGGATGGTGTGTGCCCTTGACATGAAGTGATGGCACTTGACATAGGTATTCTTCTTCCCCAAAACCCGTATCCCCAGTCTCACTGGAAGTAAAGCATTAGACAAACTCCAAGTGAGACGCATTTTACAAAATGCCTGAGCATCACTTCTCAAATCTGTCAAGATCATCAGAAACAAGGAACATCCGAGAAACTGTGGCAGCCAAGAGGAGGCTGAGAAGACAAGAGTACATGTGATGTGGAGTCCTGGGCGGGCTCCTGGAACAGGAAAAGAGCACTGGGGAAAAACAAGGAGACCCAAATAAAGTATGGACTTCAGTTAGTAATAATACTGTATCAAGTATTAAAAATTACTAGAAAGACAAAAAGAAATGCTATATCTTTATTTTCCCATTTATAAGTTCCTTCTCACGATGCTCTGCCCCTTTGGGTAGTAAGAACCGAAGCCAGCAGAGCTCTCAGTTGGAGTCTTAAGACAGCATCAGTTATATTTCCTTGGCCTGGGTTAAGGGTTTGGACCAAGTGAAAATAACTCACCTGCTTCCTCCAAGAAAACCTAATCCTCAGAAATGTGAATCAACTGAAAGAGTTTACTTATCGAAACAGCAGCTCACTCACTGAGATTTGCTTCAAGACCCTCCATCTACTGGGGGTCACTGATCTAAAGCTGTTAGATCATAACCTCCACCCAGTCCTTCAAAACCACCCAGTGTAGACCCTGACTTCTGCATTCTGAGAAGCTACTAAGACGGTCGGGGCGGGGTTCTCTCACCCTGCAGTGCACCTAATTCTTAGTTTTCTTTCTTCAAAGAGTTGTTCTGGGGTCTTCTAGGAAGTTGACAATCTATAGTCTTAAGGTGGGGCAAGGGAATTTAATCTTATCTGTAAGAGGGTATTAGTATTTCCCCCTATAACACAATAGCATTTCAGGTAGATATTCAGCTGAATCAAAGTTCGCCTCCTATCAGGGTGCCCCTGGCCCTCCCACTTCTGCTCACGATGGCGGCTGGGGGTGGTTTGAGCTTTGGATGCTTTGCAGGGGAGGGTGGAGCTCTGGTCCTCCAGATCCTTGCTGGCCCCAGGCCTGTGCTGCTAACCACGTCTGCAGCTCCGGGACCCATGCCCGCCCTCTGTTTACGCGGGCTGAGGGTTCACCCCTCTCCAGCACCACGATTTCTCTGAGTTCTGGCTTTAACAGCTAATTTGTTCTGCATTCAAGTTACTTACCTCGCCTGGCAGGATTTTGTCCCCACCACAGTGGTACCACCCCCAGGCCTGACAGCTGCCCTGCGTGTTTGCTGTGAAGCAGGCAAGGACTTCTGCATCCTTCCTGCATGACACAATCCCTCAGGTGGACCCTGGGGGCTACTTTAGGCCTTATTTCTGCCTGATCAGGCCTTTGTGCCATTGTCACTGACCCATGGCCACTCTTTGTGAACTCAGGGTGCCCTCTGCATGCCCTCCAGCCAGGGTTTCCAGTTTTGGGTTTTCTCAACATCTCTCCCCACCCAAGGTTTCAGTCCGGACATGGGGGAGTCTGTCCCAGGTCGCTGCCTCCTGCCTGGACTCTCTTCCCTCTGTGCTGACCTCCCTTTTCCTGTCCCTCCAGAACATCCTTCTGTGTCATGGCCTCCTCATCTTGAGGTGACATTCAAGGTGTCTGTGGCAGACGTGGAGACGCTCCACTCAGACCCCCATCCAGAGAGGACTGGTCACTCAGCCTCGAGGAATGCAGTTGGCTGATGGCCTCCAGGGTTCATTACTCTCCATCCATCCTGGGGGGCCCCAGACAGTGATAGAGCAGTGGGTCAGAGCTGGGCCATTTCTCAGCTTCTTCCTTCCCTCCCCTCCCATTTCACAGGTGTCAGAACCGCGTCCCGGTCCGAAGGCTGTAGCTGTCAACTCCTGCTGCTTCTCTTTGCCGTTCGTAGCTTTTCCCCACAATAAATCCCTTGCTCCTTTAACCTCTTTTCATCTGCTTCCTTAAAAGAGCTGATTGCATGTACTTGGGTGTGAATATCATATATCATATGCAAATGCAAGCCTTACAGACATTTCATCGGCTCTTTCATAAGTTGGATTCACCATCATGGCCCTGCTGACTGGTGATTCCCATTGGCTGAGCCCAACTAGAAACCAGAGGGAAGAGAGCAGATAATGTAGTTGACAAGGACCAGGCTCTCAAGCAGAGCAGAATGGTGAAAGGCACGTATCGCATCTGGAAGGAAAAAGGAAAATGTCCAGCATAGCTTTCTTTTCTTTCTCTCTCTTTTTTTTTTAAACAGATGCCATTGTACAGCTCGGTCCCCAGTCAGCCTAGAGCCTAGAGCCTGTCTCTCAGTGTTGATGAATGGGGTCCTTCTGGTTAATATGGTTGTTTTCTGCCCTTGAACAAGTATCTCCGCCCCAAATGGGACTCTGATTTCTCCCCTACACTGAAGGGTGAATCAAGCAAAGTGATTGAAGGCAGTGTTTCTAAAACTCTATTTTTTTCTTTTCATCTTTCTTTGTTTTCCAACTTCTCTTTTCAATTTTCAATGTGTGTGTCTGTGCGCACATGCACACAACCAGATGTCATTTTTTTTAAATATTTATTTATTTATTTATTTATTTTTGGCTGTATTGTGTCTTCGTTGCTGCGTGCAGGCCTTTCTCTAGTTGTGGCGAGCGGGGGCTGCTCTTCGTTGCGGTGCGCAGGCTTCTCAATGCAGTGGCTTCTCTTTTTGCCGAGCACGGGCTCTAGGTGTACGGGCTTCCGTAGTTGTGGCATGCGGGCTCAGTTGTTGTGGCGCGTGGGCTCAGCTGTTCCGCAGCATGTGGGACCTTCCCTGACCAGGGGTCGAATCCGTGTCCCCTGCATTGTCAGGTGGATTCTTATCCACTGCGCCACTAGGGAAGCCCCTCCAGATGTCATTTTAAGTGAATGTTTCCAAAAAATCTGTTCTCATTCTACAGGTTTTATGATCAGTAAAATTTGGTCCCAGATGTTCTAACGAATTCTTGGTCCATTCTAATGTTTACCCAGTTCATAGTGATGATGTCAGGACATTTGAGTGTTTCCCCCAGAATTCATCTGTGCCTCTGAAGGTCAAATGTGTGAACTAAATTCCTTCTCTTTGCCCTTGCCCGATGTCCACACCATCTCGGCCCAGCGTTGCCTTCTTCGAGTTTTGCATCGGGGAAAAATTGCCCAGGTTGGATGCTTGCCTCATCGACAGATCCCAACCATTGTGTCTCAGAAGCATCTCAGGGCCCTTTCCTTCCTCCCCTTCTGGTTGAGTCCACCACCGCCCCCCAGGTTCCTGCGAGACCATCCCATGCCCTCACTGCCGCTCCTCGGCACCCAACACCACCGCTGGTTGTCTTCTTGAAATGCGCACTAGACCCTCTTCACCTGCTCCAGGAGGCAGGTCTAAGCTCTTTAGCTGTCACGGCTGGGCCTCGGCCACCTCAGCGCCCACCTCCTCCTTGCCTCCAGAGCAGACACAAGGGCAGTGACTCACAGCCCTTCCTCAGCACCCCCTGACCTCTTCAGCCTGGGGGTTTTTCTGTCCTTGACTTCTTGTGCTTTGACTTTCATATTCTTGGATGGGGCCATGTCTTCAAGGCCCTTCCTGACCAGCCCAGGCTAACAGATCACTCTCCCCCTCCTGCCCTGGGCACACCTGGCTTCTCTGACAGCACCTGCCAAGGTGGGGTAGCTGTTTATCTGCACCTGTCCGTCCCCCAGGACAAGGTGTGCTCCCTGAGGTGGGGTCAGTCACTCAATTAATTCAACTGTTTTCCTGCTACCCGGCATATGGTCAGCACCCCAAAGGCATTTATGGATTGAATAAATGAATGCATTTCCACAACTCCTTAAGAGAAGTACCAACTCATTAATTACTCTCACTTGTCCATTAAGACAAAGGACCAAGCGATCTGATTGAATTACTTTTTGCACATTTTCAGGCTCTCTATGAATTAGGTTATGAATTTTCTGTCCCAACCAGGGGCACATTAGGAAGTGATGAAAGGTCTGTTCCACTGCATCTCTAAGGCTCTCTTCAACCTCAAATCCCTGGCAGCTTGAGGGTTCCTTGGGTTTCCTTGGGTCCCACGCATCTGTCTAGGCATGCACACATGCCTCCATGCAGGTACATGTACATGTGTGCAGGAACGCACGCACATGGCACATGTGTGCACGTATAAGCACACGTGGGTGCATGTGCATGCATGCGTACTCACGTCAGGTGTACATCCGTGCACACATCCACCTGCGTGTGGAAGAGACTGAAGGGCTGCATCTGTGTTTTTACACTTACTGAGGGCTCAGCTCATTCATCCTTCTAAGCAAACTTTCATATCGATTACTAAGTATCACAACAACCTTTGAGATGGGCATTATGTAAAATGGGGGCATGTATCATAGGTAAACTGAGGCTTAGAATGGTTCACTAGCTTGCCGTCCGTCAAAGAGCCATGGCAGGTAGTGCTGTGTCTCCGGAGTGGAGTTAGAACCCCATTCATTCTCCTGTGCTTCCTACTGCCTCATCCCGCCCACTCCAGCACAGCATCTCTCCCCTTCTGCTTGCTGGGTAACTGATGCACATTCACTTCTCAGTGGGTTTATGTCTCGGACAACTTTTGGGTGAGAAATTACTAGGAATAATGATGACAAGCCAGTCACACGGAATTCTGGCCTTTGGAGTAGCGGCAGAAGGAAACTCTGAAAAGAGACTACCAGTCTGCACCGTGATCAGCGCTGTAAGAAGTGACAGCAGTCTATTACCATGTGAAATGCTAGGCTGATGCCTGGGCGTTATAAGTGGAGAGGCAAACATGTACCAGACCTCAAATTTACTTGCAAATAAACTCCAGAATTAGCTGAAAAATCAATGTACCTTTATTTTATATTTTTACCTTTCACACATTGATTTTAAGTATTTTCTTCAAAAAGTGAAATCATTTACATTTATATATGTACAAACACACATACACAGTTATTTCCCCTTATAAGTACTCACACACCCATCCCCAAATTATGTTTTACAGGAAGAATTGGCCTATTTTCTTTTTAATAAATTTTTAAAAAAGAAATCTAATTGCATATAACGTATATTCAGGTGTACAACATAATGATTGAATATTTGTATATACTACAAAATGATCTCCTCAATCAGTCTAGTTAACACCCATCTACTTTGAATGACCTAAGAATGACCTCTTCTCCTTTCATAGACCGAATGCTAGTTGCTTCTTTGAAGATCACAAACTGTTTTCAACGAAAGCAAATCAGAAACACAGAGAAACCAGCCTGTTTTACGAACTCACTCTGATGATAGTGAGGAAGGCTAACATCTGTTGACGTTACAAATGTGTTCCTGAATCTAATGAGGGCATAGCAAGCGGGCAGGGATGAGCGGGAAGAAGTCTAGAATGTGTTTCTCTACTTCCAAAATAAATAAACGACTGGCTTGTCATCACTTTTCCTAGTTATTTCTCACCAAAAAGTAAACATGCTGTTCAAGACATAAACCCACTGGGAAATAAATGTGCATCAGTTACCCAGCGAGCAGAGCAGGAGAGAAGAAAAACTGAAAGAGAACTTGGCTCTGGAGGTCTATCCAAAGTCAACCCTGAGATCTAGGACCATCATGCTGTGTGAAGAACTTAGGGAATGTTGATGGAAAATGCACATTCATAAGTTAATCACTGACAGAGCTCGAGATAGCCATGGAGCCTCTGAATCGCCTCCAAATCCCTCTTGGGTGACAGGGAGTGTGGCCCCTGTGACCACCCGGAACATTTACACTAGTGATAAGTGAGTAGTCAGGGATGTGTGAGCTACTCAGGTGAAAAACGGGTGAAGAGTACAAGTCAGGTAGCAAATAACACTCCCCCAAAGAGGAAGAGCAGTTGAATGCATTCCCTTTACCCCCGTAACTTAAAGTTTCTCTTCTTAGCCCAGCTGTCCTAAGTATGCAGAGAAAACATTTAATTTCTGTCATTGCTGCTGCCCTGAGGCTCATGAAGCAGGAGGATCCCTGGGATGGGAGCCCCAAGTCCAAGGTTCCAGCTCTGCCCTGGGAGAAATTAGCGCCATGACCTTGCTCTAGTCCCTGAATTTACACATTTCTTGGTTTTTCTCCCTGGTGGGATGGGCTAGATGACTAACACCTAAGCCCTTCTGCCTTAAAAGTCTTCCCTCTGTTATCCCATCAGGAAAACACACAAACATGTTTCTCAGGCTCCTAAGTATGGATGTCTTCCCATTTGAGCCTTGGAGAAGCAGCATCACCAAAAGGAAAGTTGTATGTGCCTGTTGGGTGCAGTAAAGGTGGTAACAAATGCTGCAGTAAGTCTTCCATCCTCAGTTTCTAGAGAACACCAGCCTGGAGACCTAATTTTAAGACAACTGAGAAGTTGCCTACTTCCAGGTGTATGAGGTTAAAAAAATTATAACAATTTTGGGTGGAAACCATTCCAAAAGCTTAATCACTACTCTGCCTTTTTAAACATAGTATCTCAAATCTGGGTTAACTTTTAATGATGCCTCAGGATCATTTTCATAAACATTTTATAATTATGCTTCGGTGTGTGTTATGGACTGAACGTCTCTGCCTAAAATCCACATGTTGAAGCGCTAATCCGCAATGTAGTAGTACCTTTGGGAAGTAATTTGGTTTAGATGAGGTCTTCAGGGTGGGGCACCCAGGATGGGATGAGTGCCCTGATAAGAAGAGGAAGGGACACCAGAGCATCCTCTCTCTGCCATGTGAGGGACACAGCGGGAAGGCAGCGGTCCTCAGAACCCATCCCTGCTGGCGCCCTGGTCTCTGGCTTCCAACCTCGAGAACTGTGAGATGAGATGCCTGTTGCTGAAGCCCTTCCATCTGTGGCTTTCTCTTACCGTAGCCTGGGCGGACTCGGACACCCTGTTAGCGAACATTTTTCAGGGCATACGTACAGCAGCCTTGACCCTCATTTGGAAACCTGCTATTTCCAAAGAGGCCGGAAAACTAGGCCTCCTGAACAAGGACAACTGCGTGTAAGATGAGGGAGGAGGTTCCAGCGAGTACGTCCCGTGGAATCTGGTGCACGTGCTGAGCATTGGACGAGCCGTCTTCTTGCTGCCAGGGAGCTTCACGGTTCCCAATGGAGCAGTTCTCGTACTTCCTCCGGCAGATGAGGCGGGTCATCAGGGGTGCGTGTGGTGTGGGTGAAGGTCAGGTTGCCTGCTGCTCGGCCTCAGGGAGGGAAATCTCACCAACACCACTGGGGCTTGTTTTGTTTGGGTGATTTTAGAACTAGTTTACCTCCTTCTGAATGACTGATATTTATCAGGCCAGGGTCCGTGTTTCGAATGAGGATGAGGCTCTGTGCTAAGATGTCTCATTCACCCAGTGTCCTCTGTTCCTGTGTAACAGCCATCCTAAACTTCGTGTACAGCCACATGGGTCTGCAGGCTGACGATTCAGCTGGGTGGTCCTCACTGGGGTCTTTCCTATGGGAACAACTGGACAGAGCCTGGGGCTGGAGTTGGCTCGTGAGAAGACCCATGGCCCTGTGGTTCCGGGCCTCTGCCTCTGCCTTAATGTCATCTCCCCTTAAGGCTTTTCCCCTGGGGTCTCAGGGCTTCGGGTGGAAGCTGGCCCACCTTTTCCATTGACTTTGGACGGTGTACAGCACCCCTTCTGCCCCGTCCTGTTCACTAGAAACAAGGCACTCAGGCCCACCCAATGCAAAGGGAGGAGGTTTCCACACCCCCCCTTGATGGGAGGAGTTTCAGAGAATGGGGGGACAAGTTTAAGCCATCTCACGAGTCAAGATCTGGCCTCTGACCAAGGCTTGGACGCACGCCTTCCTTCCCGCCCTCCCTCTTTCCTCTCGTCTGTGGGTCACTGAGGGTAGAATCAGGAAAAGTCTAGGAGACCACTGTTCCTTCACTGAGTCTTCAAATTGATTGCGCTACCACGGCCGCATTTTCACAGAGGAAAACTGAGGCCAGGTGCAGGCAGACCTCGGCAATACTGAGGGTTTTCTTCCAGACCCACAATAAAGCAAATATTGCAATGAAGCCTGTCACACAGAGCATAGGTTTACACACGCACTATATGTTATAGGGTTATGGTCACACTAGACTGTAGTCTAGTAAGTGTGCAAAACATTATATCTAAAAAAGCAATGTATATGCCTTAATTTAAAAATACTTTATTGCTAAAAAGAACTCACATCTGACAATGCCAGATTACCACAAACGTTCAACTTGTAAAAAACTCAGTATTTGCGAATAAAGCAACGCACAATAAAACGAGATGTGCCTCTAGTTTGAATTATTCTACCCAGTTTTAATAGCACAGCCGGCAGTAGGACCCCAGAACGTTCCAATTTTCTACGGAAAACAAGAGAATTAAGTGACTCAAAGCGCCACCCCTGGGGGTTGTTCAGAGGGGTCAGGTCAAGGCGGGAGGGTTTTCCCACCTCTGGTGCTGCCCACTTGTTGGCCACCCTGGGGAGAGTTTCTGGGTGGGTGAGTGTTGGGGAATTGTGGTCTCCACACTGTCATTCCCCAAGCCTTGTAGACAGGTCCCCTCCCTGAAATGGAGATCACTGTGCAGGATGTTTCTTTTTTTGTGGTACGTGGGCCTCTCACTGTTGTGGCCGCTCCCGCTGCGGAGCACAGGCTCCTGACGCGCAGGCTCAGCGGCCATGGCTCACGGGCCCAGCTGCTCTGCAGCATGTGGGATCTTCCCGGATCGGGGCACGAACCCGTGTCCCCTGCATCGGCAGGCGGACTCTCAACCACTGCGCCACCAGGGAAGGCCTGTGCAGGATGTTTCTTGAGGACAGGCTTTGGGGACAGGACCTGAGGAAGAGAGTCCCAGTGGACCCCATGTGGCATTTGGCAGTGAAGCGCGTCCTCAGAGCAGCCCAAACGCCCGGTCTTTGTAGACGAGAATCAATGGTCACTGGATGTCATGCCTGAAAGGGGCATGGGCTGGGCTCTCGATGGCTCTGGGCAGCTGACCCATCCTTGAAAGACTAACACAAAGACCATCGGCCAGGACACTTGTGGAAGCTGGGAGTCCTTCCTTTAAGGGGTGGAGACATCAGCAGCAAATCCCTGGGGTTTGCTGTGAACCACAAATGGCAAAGGGCACTGGCCAATGGCCCTCCTGAGGCCAACAGAGGTACCAGGATGCTGTGTCTAAAGGCGTCCCTTGGCTGACTGTTAGAAGGCGTTGAGTGTGCCGTGAAATTCACCCGCAGTGAAGGTGAAACCAGCGCCTTGATTTTCCAGATCCCCTCCAGTTCATCAGCTCGCTGTCTGAGCCAGGATGCGCGCCCCTCCCACAAAACAGACAGCTGGCAGTTGGAGGTGGGGGCATCCCAGCTCTGGCCCCTTAGAACTGGCACGCTCCAGCCCGCCTGTCACCCCCGACAGCAGGTTCTTAAGGAGAGCCAGCTGAATTGAACTTTCAGCTCACTGACTTGGCTGTCTCCCCAGCCTGAGAAAACAGCCCTATTATAAACACGCAGAACTGGAGCTGGGAGCGAGGGGAGGAGTCCCAACTCTTGCCTAAGTGCATCCGGCAAAATGGACTTTTCCGTCAATGAGAACACAGCCCTGCTTTGACTTCTCCTGTGTGCTTTGGCACTTTCGGCATGGCTGTAAAATTTATCCAAGGAAAACTGGCATTTATCTTGGGCTCACTTGCACCCGGCAAAACTGATAAACAGATGGGGGGCTGGCCAGGCCACAGTTAATGTGGTTAGCACTTTACAAAACACAAATGTCACCCTTTATTCCTGCTGGGGTTATTTACTGCTAACTGGGAAGTTATTGGTCTGTTATAGTCTAACAGGATCATTCACACCATTTAAAGGATCCACTCCCCAATTTTTGTGAGGCACTCTCCATTATAAAGTGTGGGGGGGTGGTGGGCAGGGGGATGCCCAGGGTAGAAAGGGACTTCCTGGCTCTGTTGGCCATAAAGGACTGAAGCAGCCCTGCTGGGTTTGCATGTGCGCACAGGACACAGATCAGAAAGGTCGTGGGGGGAGAAAAGAGCAGGAAAGGAAGAAATCCGCAAGCTCTGATGGGGAAGCTTGCAAGGATCAAAATTCAGGCCAAATGTCCCACCCTGGTGTCTCAGCTTTTTTCCTTTTGTGTCCCAGCTAAAGGCACCACGGGGATCAGAGACCTCATCGTGGTCTGTTTACTTTGGGAACAATCGCTGATGTATGAATACTAATGCCTCCCTCCGACCACGACTAATTGAATTGCAGCGGGCGGGCAGCGGAGGGGCTCTGCCGGCCAGTCCATCGCGGCAGCTTCTTGAGGAGCTGAGGATAGTGATTGATGCCACCCGCGTCCCCGAGAGCACACTTGAACACCTAAGAGCGGGGATATGAACCTGCATTCTGAGTTTCTATTAACTAGACCTCTCAGAGAGGCGGCGAACGTTGGGAGTCAAAGGTGGGCTTGGCGGTTGAAAAGATGGGGGGCAGCCTGTCCCCCAGGCTCCTGCCTCTCACCTGAAGTCAGGCGAGTCCGGGTGGTGGGGATGAACCAGGGAACATCAGTCCAGGGACCCGAAGGCCGGTTGGGGCCGTCTCTGTGGAGGCCAGGACCCCCGAAAACACTTGGCTTGTTTGGGGTGCGGTGGGAACCCCTGCTTGGAAAACAAAAAGGGCGAAACAACCAAAGGTTTGTCCTGTAGGAGGATGTTCTGACGCTGGCACATGAGGGAGAGAGGGAAGGATGTGGGCAGTAGTTGAAAACGGTCTGTGGCCGTGTCTCCATCCTAACAAAGGATCACACGGGGACCCTAACGTTTGGCTGTCCTGGTTGTCTGCGCTGTGTTTACACAGCAGAACTGTGCAGCTGGGACCCCGGGCTCAGTGGGACTTTGTTCTCCCAGTGAGAAGCTGACCTCTGCTGAACTGCCTTCAGGGCAGCGGCCGCTGCCCACCAGCCTGGAGGTCTGGACACCGTGGAAGTTGTCCAACTCGAGGACCACTGGTTCCCACCTCGGGTGCATTTAGTCTGGGCCAAGCCCCAGGCGGGCCCCTTTCATGAGAGCTGCGCTGCCACCCTGGCCACTCCTGGGGGCAGAGGCTGGCACCCAGCTTGGTCCAGGCACAGGGGGGATGGACAGGGAGATTGCATGGATCCGGGCTAGAAACCACGCTGCCTGGTATCTAGACTCTCCAAACTTTAAGTTCACTCTGTACACTTCCTTCTTAATTTTCTCGCCATCTTCCTAAGCTTTAAAAACTTAGCCATCAGTGTCATGACCAACAGTTATTTTTCTGCACATAAGTTTCCCAGCTCCTTTTTCCCTTTTAAGTATGAAATACCCTCTGCCCATTCTGAACTTTGCAGAAATAAAGGATGTCTTATTCTTATAAATAGATTAAAAAAAAACTTTTAAAATGTTTCTATCTTATTTACCTTTGTCTATCTATCTATCTAGCTGTCTGTCTATCTTGGGGAATAAAATAAAACCCAGAGGGAAAAGTAAGTCTAAGGGAGCAGCCCACCTCAGGCAAGGATAGAGGACAGGATGCTGTTTCACGCAGCCAGGCGGCCACGGGTAATTCTGCGCCTATGCAGAAAAGTGATCTTTCCCTATATCCTGCTTCCTAACCCCACTTGACCAAATGGACAAGAAGATGTGTGAGGAAAATGGTAATTTTTCCTATGCTTGTACCAAACATGAGATATTTTCAATCCCTCTAATCCAAGCTGGTTTAGTCCGCGGTTTCCAATCCCCAGTCCCACCCAGTAAACAAACAGCATGACCACCCCGGCGCGGGCCACGTCCTGGGGTTAAGATATTCCACCGAGAATCCCTTCGCTCTTCTTAGCTGATATTCATGACCGCTATTCTTGTGCTTTGAATACGAAACAAAGGAGACAGAGCTGGCTTAGCGGCTGCACAAGTGAGGGGAGGGATGGTCCGGAGAAGCATTCACCCTGCAATTCGTATTTAGGAAATAAATATTCCAGACCCTTGCCAGGAAGCTGCGTTTTCTCCTTTGTTATGAAGCAGTAGGGTTAATTATGAAACAGGTCTAATTTCTAGAAAGACTGCAGAAGACAGACTGTCTGCCTGAGTCTGTGTCCAAATCCTTGGGACCCCGCTCCCTTTGGCTTGGAGACCTGGAGGCTGGTCGTGCCGTCTGATGGACAGGCTCCGAGTGGGACCACCGCCCAGAACTTTCCTCACCCCAGCACTGCTCTATTGTAACTTCACACTCTGGATCTAGGTGTCATGTACACACCCCCTCCTCCGCCCAATGAAATACGGCTCAAAGGGGTGTTTAAGGAGGAAGTGATCAGGGTATAGGGGAGAGCTGCAGGGCAGAGGACAGTGTTTCCAAGAGAGGGGAGAGTGATTCCAGAGAAGAGAAAGCGGAAATCAAAGGTGCATCTGATCACCGCACCATGTCACTGGGACGGCCTGGGACCCACACCTGCTAAGCAGGTCTCCCAGCATGAACGGTTTGGTAGGTGGGACCTAGTCACAAACAGTTTTTTTTTTTTCTGTGAAAGTCAGGCATCAAAGTTAGTGGGGGCTATAGAGAAGTGATGACACTTTAGTCTGTTACTACGCATCCTACATGCCGTGCTCTGAGCACTTCCAATATTCCAGGCTCGCTTTCATCCTCCTGATAACAGAGGAGGAGATGTGATTACCATCCCTTTTTGCATATGCTGGAACTGAGGCGCAGAGAGGGCAGGTCAACGCTAGGTAGCCTGACCTGGTCTGTCCCCTAATCACGCATGCACGGGCCTGCAGGAACTCCTGGACTCAGGCATCACAGGGACGTTCCGCACCCTGACCCCTGGGCTGGGCGTTTGGAGTTTCTGAGAACGTTTATCACCCAGACTTGGACAACACTCATGACGGAGGGCGTGTAATGGAGTTAGAATGGGGCGGATTACAAGTTGCCCGTGGGTTGTCCGGAAGACCTCCTGCTCCCCGAGCGTCAGGCAACGTGTAACCAAGACAAGACTCAGGACTCCAGGGGACAAGTCACCTTCCCAAACTCCATCCAAAGTGACTACTTTTCTGGCAGCCTCAAGCACAGTTGGCTAGCTGGATATAAGTTACTGCAACCTTTTTGAGACATTAACCACTGAAGTCTAAATGGGCGTATCCTTTTACTTAGTAAGTCTATTTCTGTGTGCTCGTTCCATAGAAAAACATACAGTTTTGCAAAGACCCGTTCAGGGATGGTCGTTGTGGCTTTATCTGAAATAGCAAAGTTCCAAACACCAGAAACAAACACCTTCTAAGGAGGGCCGTTGGAATAAACTATCTTTTATATTCTAAATGTCTACTAAAAGCAAAACGATGCATCTGAATAACCTAAAACGGAAAATTACCCTAGATATTTTATTAAATGAATAAAGAACTCTATAGGCAGAAATATGCCCCTTTTATAAAATAATTGTTTTATGAAATAATCATCACGCAGGGATATG
The DNA here is from genome assembly GCF_003676395.1 of Aethalodelphis obliquidens. NCBI lineage: Eukaryota > Metazoa > Chordata > Mammalia > Artiodactyla > Delphinidae > Aethalodelphis > Aethalodelphis obliquidens. Next base: position 17,889,583 of record NW_020837962.1, read on the forward strand.
GTGGAAAACATTATGGGAACAAATACCTTAATCAGCTCAGAGTGGTAACCTCTGGGAGCTCAGAGAGCATACCTGCTATCTACGTTATGTTGACCAATGTTCTTTAAATCTTTATTTCTTAATCAATATGTGTATTTTAACAGAAAAGAAGATATTCAAAATTTATTGTGTTTCTCAGAAAATCCTCAGGGAGGACCCACCGTCACCTAGCAACCGTGTTTTATAACGTCTGCAAGTGAGGTCATCCAAGCTAGTTCCTCATCAAAATTTTTTTATGACTTGAGGTAATTATGTCTGTTACCATTTCTTCTCATGCCTGTTCCTTCCCCTACCACTCTCATGTCTGAAATTACTTTAATAGAGTTAATCCTCAGTGTTCAGAGATTCCATATTTGTGAATTGGCCGACTAGCTAAAATTTGTTTCTTTCCTCTCGGGTCTCTGTTCCTTCTAAGGAAAATCCACCCTCTTCATAAAAATCCCATCTGTTAGCTCCCACTCTGGCTCCGTTTCAGGCTGTGTCAGATTAGGTTGAGAGGTGGGAACGCCTAGAGGGGATGCTGTGAGATGCTGTCTTCATCCTCCATCAAAGTGGGACTTGTAACTCTGGCTGCTGGGAGGACCCCACTGGAGGCCACAGTGGGCCAGAGTGCCTCAGATCAAGCCCTGCCCATATCCCGTGACTGTTGGCTCTGGGTGGCCCCAAGCTGGACCATCTCTGACATCCAGGATGACCTTAAAAATCCCTCCCAACTACAGGGCTGCACCTGGCTTTGCCTATCTTCATATTCTTCAGTTATTTTTTCCTTCCCCCCACTCTTTGCAAAATATTTCACACTTAAATCCCTTGAGGATAATGAAGAAACTGAGTTGAAGTGGCTTTTTCCCACGTCTTGGAATTAGTCATATGCAATGAATTTCTGGCAGTGTTCTCCCCCTGTATTGTCTTTTGGAAAGACAGTAACTCCCCTGAGCTAGGACGTTTCCAACAAGAGTGGAACATCCCTTTGTTGGATATTTGGATCCCACGGCCGCTACTTCGTTTGGCAGAAAGTACATTTGGCTTAATGACTTCCTTGGGTCTTTCGCCTCCGATTTTTCTAGAAATTTATCCGCTTGCCTGGCATGGAAATAGAAGAAAAATGCACACCCCGCTCTACAGGTAAAGGACCTGGGCTAGAATCGGCCCAAAGCAGTAGCTCTGATGCCTTTTCCTTCCTTCCTGACATTCTATTTTCTTCAAATCTTGATTCAATAATTGAATCGTTTTCTTTCATTTCCCCCATCTAATAGCTTTCATTATTTTTTGGCTCTAATAATTTTTAAATGACTTTTTTCATATCTTGGGATAAACTTATAATAGCTTAACATTTTATCTTGGAATTTTTTTTTTAATCTTGGAATTTTTAACATTTTGAAATAATGTCTAAGTTTACATTTCACTAAATTTCAAAATCAATTCTTTTCCTACTGAATAAATTTTCCATAACAACATATACAATTTTTATAATGCATTCATGTAATACTTTATAGATTATTAATAATAAACAGATATTAATTGCTACATGATTCATGTTGTAATGAAGGTAATTCAATCTAAACTGGGGACCCAGCAATTTCATCTTGGTACTTTAAAAGACAACAGATGTTATGAATGTCAATAAGAATATTACATATTGCACTATGCCATTCACAATAAGGATTTTTTAAAATTTTACATGCGAAGGTCCTTACCCATGAATTCATTACTCACAGAATTCTTATTTAGAAGTACAGGTTATTTTAGGCGCTAGATTGTCGCTATCATTTGATTATCCTAATTCCTTAAGTTACAAAGAAGAGTTTTACTTCCATTGTCAAAATTGTTGTAATATTCTAATTTTGTTAGATCATGACTTCTTATTGGCATCTGCTAGAGAAGTCTAATAACAAACAGATCATTCCTGGGTGTCAACAATGTTATGATAAAAACAGAGAAAAAAAATCACAATGACAAGATGTCAGTGATGTGAAGATCATTCCTGGGTGTCAACAATGTTATGACAAAAACAGAGACAAAAAATCACTACAAGATGTCTTGTTTGGGTCACAGTTTCACATGATGCCAGGAACATGGCAGGCCCTGAATAGCACTAACAGTGTCAGTGATCAAATTATGACGGAGTGTTCTTTTCTCATTTGTAAAATGTGGCGACATTTATAAGACGGGTGACACAGAGTAAACACTCGATAAAGGTGAGTTTCTTTTTTGACTTTTCATTCAAGAGAGGAAAACCCCCTTCGAAATGTGCAAAATTGCAAAAGTTTTAAGAAGAGAGTTTTATATATAGAACAACACTTGTTTGAGGTTTCCTAATATGTGGGTTGAAAGCCAGCCATTAATGGGCAAGATTTGGGTTTCACTCATTTCTTTTAATTCATTTAAAAACACTAGCATTTGTAATCCAAGTCTCCATTGCTGGATGAATGAATAAACAAAATATAGTGTATAAATACAGTGGAATATTGTTTAGCCTTAAAAAGGAAGAAGATTTCTGATACACACTCTAAAACAGATGGAAATGATGCTGAGTGAAAGAATCCTGACATAAAAGGACAAATGCTGTATGATTCCACTTATATGAGGCACCTAGAATTATCCAACTCACAGAGAGGGCGAACGCTGGTTTCCAGCTGCTGGGGTGGGTGGGGGGCGGGGAGCTGGAGTTTAATGGGTACAAAGTGCCAATTTTGCAAGATGAAACATTCTGCAGATTAGTTGCACAACCATGTCAATGCACTAACGTTACTGAACTGTGCGCTTAAAAATGGTTAAGATGGGACGTCCCTGGTGACGCAGTGGTTAAGAATCTGCCTGCCAATGCAGAGGACAGGGGTTCGAGCCCTGGTCTGGGAAGATCACACATGCTGCGGAGCAACTAAGCCCGTGAGCCACAACTACTGAGCCTGCGTGCCAAAACTACTGACACCCGCATGCCTAGAGCCCGTGCTCTGCAACAAGAGAAGCCACCACAATGAGAAGCCTGTGCACCACAACGAAGAGTAGCCACCACTCGCTGCAACTAGAGGAAGCCTGCGTGCAGCAACGAAGACCCAATGTAGCCAAAAAAAAAAGGTTAAGATGGTAAATTTTATGTTATGTGTATTTTATCACAGTTTTTAAGAAAAATTTTAAGTGATCAGAAAGTTATGGAATCTGCCCAGACGTTATTAAGAAAATGGGAAGGGCCACAATGCAGAGCACGGTTGGAAGCAGGAACTAAACAAAAATAAAACGTGTTCTAAAAACATTGCTAAATTTTTTTTTTTTTAAACCAAGCACTGTATGTTACTGTATGCTAGACCAGGAAGACAGGGCCTATTGCCAGGCAGTGCGATATGTGTGAATGGACCATTAGATGTGGAAGGACAATGTCGACCACCCCAATACCACCATCTGGGTGAGCTTTGAAAACAGGAGGGTTACCCTGAGGCTATGATTGGACACCTATCAGTAACCCTTGTGAACGCAGCCTCAGCCTAACCTTAGTGCCCCCTTCTTCCCAATGCACCATCTTAGTGTGAAATTTACAGGTCAGAGCTGGAAAAGGGCTAGAGAGTACCCACACATGCAGTGCATTAAGGGTGAGGAGGCCAAGGCTGTGGGAGGTACACACAGGCCCCAGCCCCGCAGCCAGGGCACTTCCTGCTGCGTCCAACCCTTCCCCTCCTCCTGTACAATCCACATATCCTCCTCCACAATCACATATCCTCATCTTCCCTCTGCCTGGAAAAGTTTACTTTTTAGGGACTTTTCTCAACAGTCATGGAGTTTATTGAATGAGTGGATAGATGATTTGAATTGAAGAGCTGGCACAGGTGACTCTGTTTCTCACAGGTTGGGCATAAAAATTTCATCATTTATGGATTTCATAAATGATGGACTATCGGGAGGTTGTTGTCTGAAGGATAAAAATTGCATTGCATTGTCTGAAGGATAAAAATTAGTCTAAAGGGGAAAATCCTCATGCTGTTACTGCCATTCCCACCATTCTGGGTGTTTACACTGGCCTGACTTTGGGGACACCCCCATGTCACTTTATTTGAGGAGAGCCCTGGAGTCCGCTCTCCCAGCAAGAACAGCAGACTAGACTTCCCAGGACTGACACCCCCTGGGAGCAGCCCTCGGCCAATGATGGACAGACATTGGTGGATAAATGTCTGTCTACCTCACTCCTGGGGGGAGAGGAGGCATAACTCAGAGGCGCGTGTTCCGTGCCGTCCCCAGAGGTCCCCAGTGGAATGAGGCTCCAGTGCCCATGGTGGTTGATTTGCCTGCTAACTCTGCCTGCACTGGCTGCCTTTCCCTTCCACTCAGCTCAGGGCTTCCTGGAGCCACCTCCCAAATGAACTACTTGCCTGGAATTCTCACTCAGGACATTCTCTCCTCAATCAGATTCAGACACCCTTAGCCATCACTTTCATAGCTGCTTGTGAATTTCGCTTGTTTAAAGCAAAAGCCACCAAAAATGGTGGACGCATACAGATACGGTGACGGGGAAACATCTCAGCTCTCTAACTTTCCAGCTGCTTTCATTCAAATATCCAGCCCAAATCCCAGGGTTTCCTTATTTGAACTGGTTTACTCAACCCACGTATAGACACTGAAATCCCCGCCAACTCAGTTTGCATGGCAATTTCAGGTCTGTGTACACTCCATAACTTAACTCTCCTGTAAAATTTCCACAGGGAAATCAACATCTGCCTGTATAGTTATTTGTTTGTTTTTTGAAGTCACGTGGGCTGTCTGTGTTTATCAGCTCTGTCTAGCTTGCATATATTTTGCAGAAAAGGACAAATCAGGAGACTACTCAGAACGCTTTCTCTTTAGTTGCATTCTTATTTCTTAGTATTTCCATGATTGGGAGGGAAGCAGAGAGGAGAAACAAAGGTGGGGGGGAATAAATGTTATTTAAACTTTCAGCAGATATGTTCACCCTTAAAAGGAAGCTGACTATTATAAGGAGAACAGTGTGGTTTCTTTTCTTAAAAGAGAGTGGGGCTTCCCTGGTGGCGCAGTGGTTGAGAGTCTGCCTGCCGATGCAGGGGACACGGGTTCAGGCCCCGGTCCGGGAAGATCCCACATGCCGCGGAGCGGCTGGGCCCGTGAGCCATGGCCACTGAGCCTGCGCATCTGGAGCCTGTGCTCCGCAACGGGAGAGGTCACAACAGTGAGAGGCCCGCGTACCACCAAAAAAAAAAAAAAAAAAGAGAGTGAAGCATCTCCTTCATTTATTTCAAATATTAACAATGGGATGGAATAGTGGAGAGAGGGTACAGGTTGGATTGTACACTCAAAATAGAGTGACAAATTCCCAGGATGTCAGACTATTGAACAGGCTCCAGCAGGAATACTCATTCCACCAGGCAAATGCCCACTGCCCCCTGTTCCAGAGTGGGTGTCAAATCCTCCAGGTCTACATTCAACAAATTCATATTGAATAGCCCCTTTGAGCTGGTCTTGTGTTAGCATAAAGAAAACAAAGATGATTAGGACATTCTATTTTGACTCAAGAAACCCACAATCTGGCAGTGAAAACGTGAAAACAAATCTAACAGATGTACAAATAAATGTGTTCAAGTAGGATGGGATGAGTTAAAGAAATAAAGAAATAAAAGCAGAGAAATATGTGTGTTCTATGAAAGCAGCAGGGCTGAGAGGTTGAATCCACCTAGAGAAATTGAGAAAGGTTTTCTGGACCATCTCTCCTGAGATGGGTGTTGGAGGATGAAGGGCGTTGGGAAAGGGAAGAAGGCAGGAAGGGTATTTCAGGCCGAGAGAACAGCATGGGCAGAAGAGTGGTGCTCGTAGGAACGGAATGGAGATGGCTGGCAACTCACACGCCCCAGCCTCCAGCTCCTGCTCCCAGATCTACACGGAGGAGAATCCATTACATGGTTGGTAAACAAGAGTTGAATCTCAGCGGACTTGAAATTTTGAGGAACCCTAGTAAGATGGAAGAGCCATAAACCTGGATGAAAGGGGGGATACTGCCCCAAGCAAGGGCAGAAAGAGTTGCTGTAAAACAGGGAGCAAGCTCTCTTTAGGGTTCCAAGCTCTGAGGCAGCTGGCAGAGGGGATTGAGGAAGCCCTAGGGCCACCCGAGGGTGGTGGGTTGGGAGACTGAGTAAGGGCTGCCCCATCCTCGTGGCCCTGCTGTGTTGCACAGCGGTGGCACCCGGGGCCACTCAGAGCCCCACCGGAGACAAGGACGAGGCTTGAGGGGCTGCTGATGCACAGGGGAGCCCAATGCCCTCAGCCCGGGGGGCAGCTCCCGCCCACAATCTGGCCAGCAGGATGGTCCCGACCTCCCTCTCCAGCGGTGAATGAGGTTGGGGAGGGGGATCATTAAAACATGGGTTAATAGGGAATTTCCAGTGTGAGAAAAGCACACAACCAAGAATCATCTAACGTTTACAGTAAATATGAAGTCCCCATGAAAAAGACTTCCGGGTAAATATGTTGACCCGACAACACTTCTGTACCATTTTAAAAACAATAACAACACCTTTCAATATTGTCTAAAAGGATGGAGTTAGGGAAGGAAACTTCTGGGGACTTGGGGACTGGCATTAACCCTGTGGTGCTCTAGGCAGAGATTGGTCAGAGAGGGTAGAGCAAGTGAGTGGCAAAGACTAAGTGGTGTTACCTGTGGAACACACGAGTCCCAGGCGTGCTGTGAGTGCAGAGGATCTGCCCGCGTGCGCCAGAACGAGCTGGTGAAGCAGTGTGAGCATTTGTTTTGTGGGACATGACGTGCAAAGAGCATCCGTCTTGAGAGTCAGAGTGGTTTCTGTCTCCTTTCTCACAAGAGAGACACCCAACTCAGCAGCAAGAAGCTGTAACAAAAAGCTGGTTCATTTACAAGAAGTAAAATGAAAATCCTCACAGGACAAGTGAGGAGAATGCTTCTGTGACACAAGAGTGCGCTGAGAGGGGAAAGGACCAGATAGACCTTTGAAATGAGAGTCCAGTTCTCTATGCAGTGAGGGGGCTGAATGAGGAATAGATGCAAAAAAAAAAAAACCCTGAAAAACTCACAAATCAGTGAGTTACATGCAAGAATGATGGTAGAAAGACAGACAACTAGAAGACGTAAAAGAGAGTTTAAACGTGGAAAATGGATCTAAAAGAGGAGATGCAGATTAAAGTATAGATATTGTGGAAGACACAAGACAGGTAGAGAAATAGTGCAAGAAGTTTTTCCAGAGCTTAAAAAAGACATACACATAAGACTATGTTTCAGTTTTCCGAGCATGAAACACAAGACATGGAAACACCCACACTTTGAGTGAAACTGGAGGACACTAAAAGTGAAGACTAACTCCTAAAATCTTCTAGAACAGAAAAACAGCCTCTCTACAGAAGGAGCCAGAAATTGAAGACAATATAGCAATTGCATTGAGTTCTAGAATCTTATACCCAACAGACACTGGATCGTGTGAATCAATGAACCAGAGGGACAAAGGGAAAAAAATAAGAGGAAAAATTGGTTTACTGTTGAAAAGTAACAACTCAAAACTAACAACCTACAGCAGCTCTGTCCAATAGAAATCAAATAGAAAAATAATGTGGGCCACATATATAATTTTAAATTTCCTAGTAGTCACATACAGAAAGGACGAAAATGTAGAATGAATTTAACAATATATTTTGTTTAAACCAATATACTTAAAATATTACCACTTCAACATGTAATCAATATTAAGATATTAATGAGAAATTTTACATTCTTTTGGCCTAAGTCTTTGAAATGTGGTGTGTATCTGACACTTACAGCACCTCTCCATCCAGACGAGGCACGTTTCCAGGGCTAGGTAGCCACAGGTGGCCAGTGGTGACCACCCTGGTCGGCAGTTCTAGGTGACCTTGACATGGTGAGAGGCAGGGGAAGAAGGGAGGAAGATAAAGTCTTATTTGGGAGGGAAACTAATTCTAGATGTTGATAAAAATGAAATTGTAATGCATTTAATCACAGGGTAAGTGATTATAAATATAATCACTGAAGAACAGAAATAAAATGTATAATTTCCAAAACATTGCAAAAATATAAAACAAAGTTGATAAATCCAATCAAAGCCTTCATGCACATAGTCAATAAGCTTTAAAAAGGAAATTGAAAAGTGAAAATTTGGCATGAACATGTCCAAATAAATCAGTGATCACAACTAATATGAAGGGGTGAGATTTACATGTTTAAAGACAAGAGATGCTCAGACTGAATTTAAAAAGGGAAAAACTTCCGGCCAAGTCCTGTTTAAGATACACACATGCTTGAAACAAAAAGAAGAGAACTGTTGAAAATAAATAAACAGAAAAAATGTGCAAAACAGATACTACCCAAAAAAGCAGGTATGCTAATGCCAGACAAACAGAATTCAAACAAAAAGCCTTAAAAGAGCAAATAATATTTGATCCTGGTAAATTGATCTCATATTGATCAACAAATCAAGAGGATGTATTTACTATTCATGAAAACGTATAGGTACAAATAATATAAAACTAAAACTATGAAGAATATAAAGAAATTTATAATTCTAAAAATATAGGTAGGAGATTTTAACACAATTCTCTTGGAATTCAGCACATCAAATATGCAGAAGTAAGTAAAAATCAAGGAGATTCAAATAATGCAGTTAATATATTTGATCTAAAAACTATGTACTAATCTTTCTTGCCCCAAAGCAGAAAATGTACATTTTTTTCTTAATCAAACGAGTAATTATAAAAGTCTCCAAATGTACACAAAATAGCGACATGCCAGGACTGCTGGGTACCCCCAACCCCAAGATGTCTGTTGCTCCAGAAGAGCTCTCCACTCTGTGAGGGGGACCTTCAGGGACCAGGGCTTCCCGCCCTCTGGCTTCGGGATGGATCTGCTCATGGTGAGGGTGGGGGGACCCAGCGTTAGACTGAAGGTTGGGGTCTCTCCCACACACCCTGACAGTCACGCTGCCTCTTCACAGAGCTCTCCACTTCTGGGGCCTGAAAACGGGCCCCTCTTCTCTCCCCTCCAAGCCATCTCTCTTGAGCAAATGCCATCAACACTTTGCTTTTCTTGATTCGTCTATTCCCAACCCTTACACCCATGGTCTTTTATTTGGGAAGAAGGGTTATTTTAAAGAACATCTCAGGCACTTTCACTCCTAAATATTTAATATGCATCTCAAAAATAGGAATTTTGACTCTTAATAAAAGAAGGAGATGATTGTTAAAAATAATAAAATAAAAATATTTCCTTGATAACATTGAATATCTAGACAATTTTCAAGTTTCCCTAATTATCCAAATACGCCATCTTACAGTCTGTTTGAATAAGGATTTTTTAAACCTATTAATTCGTAAGTCTCTTTTCATCTGAAATAATCCCCCTTTCTCCCATGCTGTTGTCTTGTTGAAGTCACTGGGGCTGTAGAAAGCCACATTCTGGATTTCCCTGGCTCTGTCCTCCTGGTGTCCCGTAACCTGTAACTCCGCCCCCATTCGGTCCTAGACTGGAGATTGAGTGCAAAGACCTCAACAAATGCATGTTACTTTTCTTTGATAAGAATGCTTCACACATTGTGCTGTGTACTTCACGTTACATCATGCTAGAACTTATATCATGTCCACTTGTGAAGCTGTCATAGATCCTAATGTTGACCAGTGTGGTCAAGTGAGAGTTTATGTTTGAAAGTGTGGGAGGTCTTTGTTGCTTTTATTTATTATGTATTTTTAAGAAAAAATTCTTAACTTTTAAGAAAGTTGCATTTTACTACATCAACATTTGAAACTATGTAATGACACATATCTCCCTAAATAAAATGAAGACAAATGACCTGCTGGGAGAAACTATTTTCAAAATATAGAACAAACTAATTATCTAAGATATAAATAACTACAAGGAAAGAAAGAAACACAATAATGAATAACAACTAAAAACAAGGAAAAAACAACCAATAGAAAAATAAGCAAAGGATGTTGACAGGATATTCATAGAAAAGGAATAAAATGATTATCAGTAAAAGTATGAAAAGGGCTCAATTTCAGTAATAATCAGGGAGTGCATTAAAATTTTAAGATACTATTTTTTTACCCTATCATATTGGTAAATTGTAATAGTTGGAGAATAATCATTTGTTCATTTATTCAACACCTATTTTTGCTTTCCAAAACTATGCCAGGCCTAATTGTTGGCATAACTGGGAACAGAATAGGTGTCCTTTTCTTGAGAAGCTTGCATTACAGAGCAGGCAATGGTTAATAAAACAGATAAACAAATACAAGAACAACTTACTTTTGGATAATGACATCCCTGCAAATAAATAAACAGCGTCATTTAGTAGACTGGGGTGGGGGGGTTAGAAGAACTATACAGGGAAGACCTCAGAGGATAAAATGTGGGTGACCAACATGTTGCTGATCATGTGAGTATCTGGAGGTGGGCTTGGTGTTGAAGTGGGTGGACAAAGCTTTTCAGAGTGAAGAGCTGGGCAAGATCCAAGGGCTGGACAAGTGCACCATTTTGGCGGAGTCAGAGGCCAGTGTGTCCAGCACATAGCGGGTGGTGTGGTGTGTGCCATATACATCATGTTGGGGTTTACAGGACCCACCCATTCGTCAGCAGCAGGAAAGAAGGGAAGTTCCAAAGGTAGGACAGAACAAGATCAGGTCAGGATCAAGACGGCCACTTTGAGAAGGTTGGATTTGATTAAAAAGCTGTCAGAACCCTGAGATCTTTGAGAAAAGAGCGTGATTTGATTTCTTTAAGTTGATTCTGGGATTGTTTGGAGAAGGTGCTGAGGAAGAAGAAAGGAAGCAGTGAGACAATCAGGAGCTGAAGAGGAGTGAATGGCACAGGTCTTGTTTTGGAGGCAGAGCCTCAGGACTGGACAAATAGGATAGAAAAAGGAGGAGCCGGAGATGGCTCCCAGTTTTGGCTGGAGCCTCTGGGTGGATGGGTGGTGCCATTGAGTAAAGTAAGGGAAAGGTGGGGGGGAGAGAAGGCAGAGCTCCTCGGAGGGGTTTGAACAGGACAGCAGGCTCATAGGAGCCCCTGAAGATGTGGGCAGAGGAAGTAATCAGCCTGGCATTTTTAAAGGATGACGTGGAGAAGGGAGATCCTAGGGTGGGCTTGGGGGTGAGTTTAGGGGCTCCTACAACATTCAAGGGACTCAAAAGTGAGACTCAAAACTAAGGTGGAGGGAAAGGTGGAGAAGAGGGGTTTCCAGAGAAATGAATAGGGTAGGACACAGAAGTCCATGTGGGATGGTTGGGTGGCTCGGGAAGAGGATTAGGAGGGGAGTAAAGTGTCCAGGAGGACTCCCATATTTTAGACCTGAATGAAAGTATGAAAAGGATATCATCCTACGAGTTAAAACATTAAAGACAACAGAGAACGAATTCCCTTATTGAAGCTGTTTCTCACGTGTGGGGCCCAGGTCCCCATGATGTCCAGGATGTGACCCAGGGCTAGTCCCACAGATGGTGAGTTGAAATAACAAATTACATCAGTGATAGTCACAACGAGAACATAACCACCAGATAATTTCTGGATAATAAACTTTATGAACTTGTGACAATATCCCCGCTTTGTTCCTGGAGAAACCTTGAAAAAGAAATGTGATTAATTGAGGGTGAAGTGGGGGCTGGGAAGATGAGCAGGGTAGGAGCGTTGTCTTATTTCTGTTACTAAACAAAGGATGTAAAAATAAGGACAGATTTGCAAAGAGTTGTTTGAGGGTGTATAGGCTGTTGAGTATGGGGTTAGGCAAAGCTGATGGGTGGGAAAGTACCAGAGGGTCACAGCCCATCCTTGGTGCTACCTGGACCACCCAGGTGTCCCAGTCAGATCAGCCCAGTTATTTGTTAATAACATTAAATTCCACCATTTACAAAGAATATGCATTGGTGATATTCCTGCACACAGGTATTCAACCAATTATTGAATTGAATACAAGTTTATATTCATTTCTGTTCTTTTATTAGCATTACTAAAATAATATTTTTAATGGACTACTGTGTTTTGTTTTTTATAATTCTTATCCAAAACTTCTATCTGGAGAACTACTTAATTTTCTTTTACTCTAATAAGTGGATGAGTGAAATTCAGATTAACTGTCATTTCCCTCTACTAATTAATTATTCATTACAGATGGCTGAGAAATACTTTAAAAAGCCATGCTTACACAATGTTGAATACCGACTTTAGAAATTATTAATTCAACAAATCCAAACAAACTTCCAATCAAGAAGACCTGAAGTGATTTCATAATGTGTCTAAATATTGACCTTTGTTCTTCAACTTTTGGGTGTTTCAACAGCAAGATAAGGAAATACCAACCAGGGATTAAAATCCCAGCCTTGTGAACATTATACATTGTGACTTGTGTAATGGTACAGACAGACATGGAAATAGTGAGCACCAGGTAACCTGCCCTGTAACCTCCTCCTCTCTCTTGCATCTAAGCTGGAGGAATTTGTTGTACTATCTATCACTAATGAATATTCCTACCCTTTTTGTACTCAAGAAATATTAATTGCACTATATTCTGTTTTCACTCTAATTTGTATTCTGAGTACACTGAAAATCAGATGTTACAATTCTTAGTGACAGGCTACATAACTCAGAGGTTCATAAGGTCCCAGAGAGGGGGTCGACCAGATGCCCAAACATTGCTAGCATGGCTTTCTTTTCTGCCCAGGGATGTTTAAATGTGCTGTATTGCTTCTAGAACTTACATTCCTGCCTTCTACACCTTATGGGTATGAGAGGATTATACACCAGTGCTTCTCCATGTTTTTATTCTACGATCAGAATTACCAGAATTGCTCATTTGTTTTCTGTAGGACTTTCTGGCTCCTAAAATAAGCTGCTGTTTCTTTTTCTTCCAATATTTAGAGTTATAGGTTATAGCATTTCCCAAATGTGTATTGCTTGTTTTAACCCAGAATTTCATGTGACTGGTACATATTATTTTCTCTAATGCCTGACATCCTGGGAAGCACACTTTCACCAACATGAACGAGCTCCAGATAAAGAATAGCCACGTCTTTATTAAGCACGGCTGACTCAAGACAAAGGTCATAATTTTACTCATTTTGCTTTCTAAAATGTAAGAATCATTAGTCAATTGATCCATCAATACATAGACACGATCAAATTTCTTTCAAGGGTTTCCCTGCAAGTGCACTGATGTTGAAGGCTGCATCTATCTCTTGAAACAAGGTGAGAACAGAAAAAGGGGAATCATTTTCTAAAGAAAGGAAATAAGTGGACAGAAGCATTCAGCTTTGTCAAAGCGCACTTCCTGTCACAGTAATAAAGGCATATATTAGAAAGGGCAAGTTAACAGGAATAAGCATATTAAAAATAAGTCATCCAGAATAATGCCATTTTTTGAGCAACCGTATTCAACTCTCACTTTAAAGATAAGGGAACTGAGAAGAACAAACTAAACCAGCAAGTGGCATCCCTGGGACTGGAACCCAAGTGTCTTAATTTCTAGCCCAGTGTTCTTCCCATGCAAAGATAGAAAGACTTTGGTATCAAGATAAAGCAGTGAACCTGACTGAACAGCCTCAAGGGCAACGAGGGGAAGGGGTGACTCTCAGCTTCATGTGGTTTGGCCAAGAGGAATGGAAGGGAGGCTGATGTTCCCTGAGCTGAACCAAGCGTGCACCACGAGGCAGTGGATGTCCTGAAGGGCAACCAAGTTTCCATGTGGTCACCAGGCTTGCAGACTATCCCATCATTTTTTCAAATAATTGGGCTGTTTAACCATGCACCCTGTTTCTCATTCCTTTGTCAGTACCTGACTATATATTATTTTGGCAAAAAGATTTATTCCCGACTGGGAACTATATCAGGTGCATTTTAGACTCCAAATTCCAAGGGCAGGTAGATCATTTATATAGATTTGCATCTAGGTGTTCCTCACTTATTGCTATGGGGAGAGTCAGGAAATGCACACTCCTTGTCATACACAACTTTAGTTGTAGTTTTAGAACTGTTTCAATGCCAGTGGAGGGAATCCAAAGGATTTGGGGGTAAAAATGATGATTAAGTCAAAGAAAGCTCTTTGATTGTATATAATGAGAAGTGTGATAATATGTACCTCCAGGCAACATGTATGAACCATGTAGAACCTGAAAAGAGAAGTCACAGAAGAACTAGGGATCTAACAGAGCTTGATTTGTACCAGATCAGGACACCATGCTGCCCACCCACCTAGACACTTACCCATCCAGCAAATGCCCATCTACTCCCAACTGCCCATCCCTACATCTCTCTGCTTGAGGACTTTGGTTTCTGGAGTCTGCTTCTCCTGAAGGCACTTCTGGCTTGAATTTCTGGGACACTGACAGCCCTGGAGAAGCCCTTGACCAGTCACTGAGAGAGTTGGTGTGTCAACGTCCCTGTCTCCCACCTCTCGGTCGGGATGACGCTGAGACAGGTTTTCTACACTGGTGCCTAGAGGTCCCAGCAGGATGAAGATCCTGTTGTCTCCAGCAGGAACTGGCCCTTTGCTCCCTGACTTCCTGTCTCATTTCCCCCACTCCTTGACCGGTGTTTCCTGGGACCACCCCCTAAATAAACTACTTGCGCCTAAAACCTTGATTTCGGTCTGCTTCTAGGGGAACACAAATCAGACAGCATGACTTGACCCCCACGTCTCCTGGGATTAGTTCTGACTGGGGTTGGTTGCAAGGGCTGGGGTGTGCCATGACGGCCAGAGCTCTTGCCCGGTGCCCTCTCGCTAATGAGTTTTCTGACTTACAGTTGGGTGAACGCGACCCACTTCTGCATCCCTTCCAACTCGGCACGTCTGCTGCCAGGAGCAGGGAGCATTGAGGTAAACATGACATTTCCCTCATGCTCAGTAAGACAGGAAGTTCATTAAATTTGGTACAAACCTTTGCCTTTAAAGTGCCAGTTGGTGATTTATTTTCTCCTTCTGTTTAGATTTTTTTTAGAGTGTAGGTGCCAACCTCTGGAATCCAATCCAAAACCCCCAGTGAAGTCCTGTTGATAAATCAACAAAAGCCCTGTTTGCACAACGCAAGTCAAATGCAAATCCCTCATCCTCTCGAGGGAGCCTAATGATCACTTTTCAATGTTATAAAGGTGCCATGTAAAAGCATCTTCCTCATTCTCACCTTGGCCTCTAAAAAACATCCTACGGCTGCCTTTCTTCAAAGAAAATCCACAGATAAATAAAACCTCTAAAGCAACACCAGGGAGGCAAACACATCTGAGGGGAAAGAAAATTGCACCAGGATGCAGCTGGTGGGCCCAGTCCTATAGCGCTGCTGAGACATTGCTAACTTCTACTTGTTATCAGCTGAGGCTCGGGCATGGGACTGAATCCATCTGACTTTCTATTTCCTCATCTTGGGATGGCTGAAAGGATTAAATGCATTCACTTGTTTGTTCTTCCAACCAAGAATATTTATTGAGCATCTATTCTGTGCCAGAATTGGGTTAGGTTTGGGGATATACAAGTCGACCAAACAATTACGGCCAATGGAAAGAAGGTCTGGAACAATGAAGCAGAAAAAACAAAGAGACAAAGGAGAAAAAAGAGGTTGATGGTGTTGGCAAGAGCCAAACCACACCAAACCTCAAAGCCAGTGATCGGGAGTTTGGTCTTTGTGCAAAGGGTGATTGGAAACCATTAAAGGGTATTGGACAAGGGAATGAGTGGCATGAGAATAAATTAGGGGGCAAAAAGAGAATGGATGAGATGAGAATAATAACATAAAGCATCTAGACCAGGATCTGGCCCAGCACAGGATTCAGCAAATGCTGGTTCTCGCCCCTCCTCTTTGTCTCTTTCCCTTCAGACATAGGAGTTACCACTCTGCCCTTAACCACCAGCAGGCAATCTCCCCTGGTAACGGTTAAGCTCTCGCCTACCTTCATGATCCAATTATCCACAAGAGGGCAAAGATCATTTATTCTTTGGGAAGAGGAAATGGGGAATTAAGTTTTATGAGCTAACGTTGAAAAGGCTTCTGTTGAACAAGAATCGTCGTAAAATTGTTACACATTTCATAGCGATGCATGTAGTGAAGCACAGAAGAGGTTATGAGATTCTGGAAGTCATATTATATGATCAAAGATGGCTCAAATGGTTGGGCAAAGCCAAAGGGATCTGCCTTCATAATATAAGCGTGCGTCCTTAAAAAATTCGTGGCACATTGGTTAAATCCATTTTTGGTCAATAGAATAAGTATTTGAAAGAACAAGGGCAGTTAATTAGGAATAGCTATTGTTCATGAAATTTTGCAATTAGCTAAGACATGAGTTGTAGATTAGAAGACTTAGCTTGGAAAATGTCAGCCTATATAGATTTGTAAAGATAAAGGCATCTAAACAATTGAATGTGGCTGAACAAGGAGATTTCTGTTGAGCCTTTATCTTTAAAATATGTACAAGATGGACAGAGACAAACACAGAACAATGTCACCATCAATGAGTTTCAAGGAAACCAGAAAACTAAATATTAATGATGCTTTCAGAAACAAAATTTCTCGGGACCTCCAGAAAGCTTTATTTTGCTGTATTTAGATCAAGAAGGACAAGGAAGTGAGGAACTCATTACTGGGTGTAGATTTAATAATCTATCAAGATGAATGATCTTACAATTGGAAATTTGATAGAACGAATCAAAATCCAGAACTGGTGAAGTGCTAAGAAATAATCCAGACTTTAGGATGGGAATCGAAAGAATTGGCGGATGAGATTTTACAGAGCTATCCTAGTAATAAAAAATTTAAAAAAATGAGAATTGTCAGAAGGCTGGAGAGAGGCAAATGTTGCTGTATTTTTCAAAGATCTATTAAGCTGTATTCTGGAAATGATAAATGAGGAAACTTCTGGTTGATCCCTAGAAAAATTCTAGAATGTAAATTAAAACATGATTTCTGAGCTCTTAATAAAGCGTGAGCATAGGAGCCAAAGTAAGGTCACTACAAATAAGTCCTTCCACGTGGCTGTGGATTTCATTTCCATTGTGTTTCTAAGGAGGGCAATCAGGAAGCCAGGAGATGGACACTGGATTTGTTTCTACATCAGAGAGACTCCTTGCTGATGTAAAATGAAGATGAATTCCTTATCCTGTTCCATCGCATTCAGGAGCTCCATCTGCTTGGGACTCAGATTTTCATCCTGGACTTTCTCTGAGTGTGAGTGGACAAATCCACATCTCAAGCCATACCTGCAAATTCGACAAAGCACAAGAAGGAGTTGCGCACCTGTGAATCGTTAGGCAAATGCCATTTCATATCATTCCATTAAACAAAGGATATTTAATGCTATCCTTCCTAGCAGAGGGACAATAAGTTACTATCATGTTCTGGATACAGGTAAAGCTTTAGTGACTTGTAGAAAAGCAACTGTGTTTGGAATTACCTGAATGATAACCAACTTCTAGTCCTAGACTGATACTGCTGGGGCAACAAAGTGACAATAAGCATTGAGGAAAGTGTCCATCCCTTTGGCAAGAGTTTTAGCTTGGCTGGGAAACCGGCAAGTCTTGCTGTAACGTGGACAGGGCGCCTGCATTCTTCCCAGGGAGCTCCATTCCAACATGGCCCTGGAGAAGCTCTGCACGGCAGAGCCCTTACATCATCCACACTATATGTACACTTGGTCAGGCTGTGTAAACTTTGACATGTGGGTGTCAATCTTTCTCATATTTGCAGATGGCTTTATCAGAGCGTGATTAGTTTCCAGAACAAATTTGAGCAAAAGAAAACATTACCTACAGTATGTAAGCCAACAGACCAGCTAGTTTTCAGATTTGTCTATTTACATGGGCACTGGATGTTTTGCTAAGGCTCTTTAAAACTGATGGTAATTGAACAGTGCCAGTGTGTTAGTGGAAGCTGATGAGTTGTAAAGGTTTTATAAACAACCAGGGTGGATTTGGCCACAGCCTTGCTGGTAATGTTTGTTAATCTCCCTGTGCAAGTGTGCACCTAACACAATGTAAATACTCTAGAATTTGGAGGTGTCAATAGTGTAACTTTTACTGTTTGTAAAATCATTCTTTGATATCATCAGTAAGTTGACTGAATGTCCCATGGCCAAATATAATAAAACCTTAAGTAAGCGCTTGCAGAGAAATAAGGGAAAACATGTGTTTTATTTTTACCCCACTGCATGTTTGTTAAAGGATCACCGCAGACTGATAAATACAGTCGTGACCGCCTGTGTGTAGATTCCTGCCTGGCTTCCAGTGAAGGCTCGTTTTATTCCACTCTGGGAAGGAAAAGTATCTGTTTAAAATGATTCGATGGGTTAGTTTACGTATTTTGCTGAGAAAGACTACATACTGCAGAACTTCCAGGGAAAGTCTTGTCCCCATATTATCAGCAAATAAGACAAAGTTTCTTTAAGATTTATGTCCAGCAGAATTGTAAGAATGGGTATAGCCGGTAATAGTTGTGTTCAGTCAGGTATCGAAATTCCCGTGTATACACCTGTTTGTGGGTGTGGCTGGACTTTCAAGGGATGTCAGATGATGTCTGCTGAGTCCTCCCCTTATTTCCGAGCAGCCTTGTAAACCACTAGAGGGCCTATCCATTTGCCAGGGTTCTCTGGACAAGGAGGAAAAATCCTTCTGCATATCAGAGAAAAATCTTTGTAAGATTTTTTTTTTTTTTTTTTTTTTGGTTTAGAATCTTCCTGACCACTCTCCTAACCCACTCCCTCCCCACTGTTGATATCGGTGAAAACTCTGGGGATGTGCAGCGCTCCAGCGTCTTTCAGACCAGATGACAGCCCTTGGGGATCATGAGTGTCCCCTCCGGCTGCAGTATTGATGGATCGTGGAGGAAATGAAGCAGGGGTGACATTTTAAAGGGAAATTTGTGAATGGCAGATATAAGCATGACTGGCTCAGCGTGGCAGCACACAAAATCAATACAAATAACCCAAACCTTAATACCTTGATCCGGGAAGGAGGCTGGCTTTATCAAACACTGGGAAGGGAGCGGCCCGAGGCCACCTGCACTGGCCTGGTATTGACCCACCTGAGAAGCGTTAGACCAACTGCAATTAGGAGGTTTCTTTTCTTTTTCTTTTTTTTTTTTTTTGCAGTCATTTCTTTCCCCAGAAATAATTTTCCAGGGAACTGTGTGCCAGAGTAAGAAAATACCTTTGAAAGCACCCTTCCAGCACCCTTGATCCTGCCATGTTGTCACTGCAAAAATGAAGACACGATGTGCTTCTCTCCCCATTTTACAAGTTGTCTCTGTTTTTGAATCTGTGAAAATAATCTGAAGACATCCGCTGCCTTCCTCCTGTGTGGTTTCTAAAATCTGGGAGAACGAGCCTTCCATTTCGTGAGCTCACAGTGATTCATCTCATTGCTCACTGTGGCGGGGAAGTCATTTTCTCTTCTTCGTAGCATAAAATTCTCAGGTGTATCACTAAGTTTGTGCAGCCAACCCCCCAAATCAATGGGCGTTAAGACCCAGTATTATAAAAGGACAGGGCTCTATCGATTGCAATATTAAATGTTCCCTCTTGGCATAATTGCATTTAAAGGAATGGGCTAAAAGGAAACTTGTGGCCAATTTACTTTGGAGATGTTTCTGAAGACCATCCTTTCTATTTCTTGTTTTACTTCTTCTTGAAATCTCCTGAATTTACTTCTGGCAAAGAGTGACTTTAAAATGTGAAAACTCAGAGTTAACGCTCTTTTAGATTTTATAAGGTGTGTGGGATGAGCACGTGGGTGGGGAGCCGAGGCACACTTTTTTTCAGGCACGTCTTTTTAGAGACTTTTCTTGTGTGTAGCCCTTGTTCAGGTCTATTGGGAAGAATGAGAAGGCTCAGACAGCACTAGATGTTCCAGTGTGGAGACAAATCCTAACTTCGGGGTGAAAGCAAGACCCTCCGAAATCATTCAACCTCTTGCTTCTAGTTAGACGTCTCAGTGATGAAGCAGCTTCCCTTATCATCATCAGAGACTAAAAGAGGGTAGTCTTCAAATAGCAGGGTGCGAAATCTCTCACAAAATAGAAAAATGAAACAGGAGAATTTATTTCCTCCATTGTATTATTCAATGCTTAGAAGGAAAGCAAATAACCGACATTTCTAGGCCTGGGTGAGCAGAGCCCTAATATGGTAGATTCCTCTCCCATTATTAATTATTTACTTTTTTAAAGGGTAACTTCTGTCTTTTAATTATGTGGGATGTGGGACGTCTGGGCACAAGAGACGTCTGTCTGTAACACTCTCTGCTGAACTGTGAGGGGACGGAAGACAAACGGTCCACGCGTCCTGTACGGCTTGGTCTCCGGGTCAAGAGCACCCCAGTCCTTGTCTGAATCGGAGTTTCTCTCCGGCCCTCGCAGGCCCCGGACAAGCCAGGTGTGAAAGTCTTACAACTGCAAGCTCTGGGGATTCAATGCTCCTGGGCCCCCAAACCTGCCGAGTTCTGGGCCTGCACGTGTGACAGTCAGGCCCTGTGAGGTCAAAGTCACGGCTGCAGGGCACTGCATCACTTAATGTGTGTACAGAGTAACTCTGTTTGTTTGTAGGTCCTTAGTAGAAGGGTGTCTGTTGTTGACTTTTTGAGGCTAAAATTGTTTGAATTTTCTCTCCCGACTCTAAGCCACCTTACAGAGGGCTCTTTTTTCATGCTGTTTGTACATTCATTACCTTTTTAAATGTCCTGAAGCAGTAAACAGTTCAACACTTGTCTCTCCATCCACCTATTGTCAAGAAGAATGGGGCCAGACGGCCACGGGCCACGTCAGCCGCTGGCGCTCCCCACTGGCCCCGGTAATAAATATTTGGAACTTCGGGGCAATTATTCCCACACGTTGTGCAGCCCTGCAAATCCTTAGTTAAAGCCAAATCAGATATTTGGAGAAAAACACGTGGCCCAAGATGTGTTTATAGGAGTACGTTTCTAGTAATACAATTAACACAAGGCTCTGATTGGGGGTTGATTCATGGTTAAAAGAGAAAGGGATAAGCATAAGAAATAGAGCCTCTCTGCAGTTGCATGAAGGTGCCTGTGCACGCGTGTTTACTGTAACTTGAACAAAACTCCCAAAAGCCACAATGCATTTTTCTTTAGTTCAAGCTACCGTGATGGGGTTTGAAATTGTCTTCTCGGGGGAAAAAGAACATCACTTCATTTCAGCTATCTTATTCCCAGTCTTTGCACCTGAAGGGATGGACCCACATCTGGATTCCTTTGGCTTGGGCTGGGGGCAGGAAAGCATGGGGACCAGGGTGTATTCATCTGGCTCCTGGAAATCCTGGAGGGAGTGTTCGCCTTCGTCCCTCGGGCAAGCAGGTCAGAGGAGGCTGGTGACGAGCACACCACTGGCTTCAATTAAACTAGTGCCCGACTTCCTGGTGGCCTGTCGGCTTCAGAAGCATCCCTCTCTTTCAGGGCACACTCTGGTTGTGTCAATTAAAAGGCCACGCGAGTTTCAGCCCGTCCTTACGTGAAGACGTTCTGGACGAGGTCCGTGGTGCCCTTTGGTCCTGGTTTTGTGCACCCCCGTGTGTGTCTCTGTGGGGTTTCAGTTTGAACCTAGTCTGCCTTGATTCTCCTACTCTCTCGACCCAGAACTGGGTCCGGCCGAGGCACAGCTGCTCTGCGGAGGCTGCACCTTCCGTGGTGAGCGGGGCCGGCCTGGGGTGAGAAGCCTGGGCCCAGGAGCAGGGTGGTGAGGCCACCTGGGAAGCATCCAGCCCCGCCTCCAGGAGGAGGGTAGAATCGCAGTATCCTTGGTGCCCTTGCCTGCATGAGAACGGCCTCCCTCCAGGGCCCAAGTGCATCTGGGAAGGACAAGCCCTGCCCTCTGACCAGGGGCTAAACGGGGTCTCTCCTGTCAGGCCTCGGCTGGAGTTGACAAAGCTCAGGGCAGGATCCACTCTCCCCACCTGGACGAGGACGTGGGGCTGGAAGAATGAGGTTCCCATGCAGTCTTCCAATGATTGTGAATGAGGGCTTGGACTGGGCAGGGTTTGGTGACTGTCCCCTGGGAGCCCCGGGGGCTGATTTCCTACCTCATCAGGGCTCAGTGACTGTCGGGGACCTAGTGGGTGTGACAGCAGATGACACAGCGCCAGGTCCAGGGACAAACACAAAGACTTGAGACTCAGGAAAGAAGACAGGCTACTGAAATGCCTTCCCTGTGGGTAGAAGGAGTTAAAAGGAATACTCGGTCCTGGGAAGAAACAGGGTGAAAAGCCTGAGCCATTTTCCCTGGCGTTTTATGGGGTGTCATTAGGGAGCCTCTAACTTAGAAGGGGTGCCTCTGACCAGAAGACACTGCGGCCACTTACTGAATTTATAAACAGGCGAGTCTCTAAAACCCCTTTAGGGTCACGTTCCTCCTTCCTCGTGATGACTTTAGGAATTAGCATCCCTCTTGCAGGCAGGTCCTCGGGAAGGAGACACCAAGGGGAGTTAGGAGGGCAAAACGTGCACTGGGAGAAAGGGTGTGAAAGGAGAATCGAGGGAAGCAAGTGTGGTCGTCAGACTACAGTGCACACAGGCGACACCTAGGACGCTAGGAGAATCGCGCTGGAAGCAGAAGTTGCCGGGCCTCTGGACCATGTCCTGCTCTGACCTTGGCCGGGGTCACGCCACAGGGGCTCAAAGGCTGGGATGTGTCTACAGGCTGCCGACCAACTCCAACCCCCAGAGCTCTTTCCAGAAGGACAGAGAGCCCTTCCTGGAAAGGGAATCTGAGCGGTGGACCTCGGACATCACCCCCTGCTCTGTCATCACCTGGAGACTCACAGAGGCTCTGGAGAGGAACTTCTGCTGAGGACACAGTCATTGTTATGTTTTCCTGTCCTGTGTATAAAGATGTGCACAACAGAAGACCCTTCAAGAATTGTATCAGATGTATCTGGTGAACTCCTGATAAACTGTCCTGATTCTCTTCTACCGCATGAGAATTATGTAATCTCCTGTGCAGTTTCCCTTTTCGAACTGGCCGCCAGGAGTCTGAGAACCACATGGAATTTTTGCCTAGTTTTTGATAAAGAGTATCGACGACCTCTTTTTTTCCACATGGCTTTTGAACGTGCATTTAACTATTTTATTCCTTAGGTTTTATGCTTAACCTCCATAAATGCTTTCTTGGAAGTGTGGAGAAATAAAATACATACGGAGATGGATTTAGATGTAGATAATTTACTGTTCCAGTGAGCCCTACAGGTCCTTCTGCTTTTATTTGAATACATTCTCTGATCCAGTCAATTCTGCCTTTTCTGTGGTTTTCCTGGTGCCACCCTTTTCCTTACACACACTTTGCCCATGTTCTCACCATCCCGTTATGCTGAACCCACTCTATGAAGTTGAGTTCAATTCCTGGATGTACCAACACACACAGGAACCAAAACCCTTCTTGGCATATTTCACCTTCAGTGTCTGTGACTTGGGCTCTGTTGCAGAGACGTGCATTCTTGTTTCAGCCCTGTCACGTGAGAGCTGGCCCTCAAAGGAGTCGTTGAATGTGGATATCTCATCTGTGAACTGAGATGGAGAACGCCTTCCTCTCAGTGTGGTTCGGAGAATGAAATAAGAAGTACTTTGTGCCCGAGATGCTTCCCTTCCCGTGCTTGAGAGCTCCCAGTGA
Organism: Aethalodelphis obliquidens; assembly: GCF_003676395.1. NCBI lineage: Eukaryota > Metazoa > Chordata > Mammalia > Artiodactyla > Delphinidae > Aethalodelphis > Aethalodelphis obliquidens. The sequence goes on from NW_020837962.1 coordinate 17,913,229, forward strand.
TTACAGCCACATTACAATAGAAAGCACCGAACCACAGTCTTGCCGGGTATTCCGGATGCGATCGGACACACAGGCGGGTGTGGTTTCCTACAGATGGGCTCCTCGAATGATGGGCAGCATTTTTTTTCCACTTTTGTTAAATGTCCCTGAGTATCTGGCAGTGCTTCAGAGGGTCATACGTTATCGATCATATGATGATTAAACCCCATACGGGTTGTCATTGCATCCAAACTTTTGGCTGGACGGGAGGAATATCACACTGCTCTTAGTCCCCATGAGTCCATCCAGAGAGATGCTTTAGGGAAACAAGAATAACAGTTACCAATGTTACCTCTTATCTTCCTAAAAGCAAAGGTAAACTCAGTACAGCCCATGCTGTGGGGGAGATTCCTTTTCTAAACAGCTTGACAGTGTGCAGGGGGGACCACATCATGGTGTCCTGGACCTGGGTGGCTGGAAGCATCCCTAACCTCCTTCATTAACAGAAGAGGATGGAGGGTGGTAAACTGGTTCCCTACCCACCAGAGAAGGATTCACCCATCTCTAGTACTGGTCTGTCCCTCGTGTGGTGGCCGGCTTTCTACCATCTTATCAGTTTCCTCTTCTCTTGCCTATTGGCCTGGAAGTTCATATTCTTCTCATCTCTTGTACAAAGAAATTCAATATTTTCCACCTTCTGCAGAGGAACTACTCATCTCATGTTTTCACCACATTAGACACACATGTCTCAAGATGCTTCATGGGAACCTTTAATGACAGTATATGGATGGTACCAGAGAGCAATCCCCAATCCCTGGCACTCACCTATCCCCCTAAACTCTGCCCGCCTTCTTCTGGCCCAACTCTGATATCCCCTGCCACAATCTCTGTGTCTGTTCAAAGATAGACCCTGTGGGCCTTACAGTATCCAAGTGGTGCTGGCGGCCCAGGCAGCACGCAAGCAGACACGCCGGGGTGTGGGAAGAAATGTCAAAACGTATATTTATAAGTACGTTTATCTCATCATTTTAAAAATCAAATTTGTAAATGTTTTCTAATATTCATAATATAATAATATACTTGCTTATGTATATAGTATATGTACCAGATAACTGCATTTTACACGTGTTAGGGTACATGTTCTTCTTGTAACTTATGGAATACTTGGCCAAAAACCATTTGAAGATCTCCACGCAGGAGACCTCCCCCAGGTACAAATTTCCATCACTCAGTCACAAACAAACCCAGTGGTTCTCTAATTTGAACTCTGAAAAGAGGCAAATACTGCTGCCGCTCTGCGAAGTCCAAGGCTAGTCTGAAATCTCCAGCTTGATCTAATCAGAGGTGACTTTCACTCGACTCTGTGTGCATTTGGGTTTCTCCCCATCTCCACTTCACCTGCACAAATAACACCAGTCTGGATCAGGCATGGGTTTGGCTTTGATGTTGAGAAGGGCCACATTCCATTTTTAATCAATGACCTGATTCTGGAGTGTATGCCAGGCCCTGAGCTGCAGCGACTGCACAGCCGAAGGTCAGGTAGTGTCTCCCAGACTCTTGAACACAGGTCGAATCACATGCAACCTCCATCTCACACTGCAGGGAAGTCCAAGCCCTCCTGATACTTCTGTACGTTCCTGAAGGCTCATGTCCTCAGGGTGACTCTGTTTCCAGATGCCAGCTCCCATTCCTGGTATGTGTTTCCAAATCTCATCCCAATATGATGACATGTCCCCTTTGTGGCCACTTTTTAAAACACACTGATGCGGAGCACTTGATAATGAATTCGATTTCAGTGAGGATCTGGGCATCTAAGGGGAGGGCAGCCCTGTTACAGTGATATTTTAATCATCTCTCTTCTAATGTCACCAGGTCTCAGGATCCTGTCCCTCACGTGGTGGCCGGCTTTGTGCCGTCTTATTAGCTGCTTCTTCTCTTGTCTAGTGGCCTGCAAGTCCGTATTCTCCTCATCTATCATATAAAGAAATTCAATATTTTCCAGCCTGGACTTGCACACACCATCACATTTGGCAGAACAGAATCAGTAGAATTTCCATTTAGCCCAAGGAATTTAACAGACGGTGGTTGTGGGATAAATGGCAATTTTTCCTATTTCATGGGTGTATGATGCAGAGAATCACAGGGCCTGACCTGAAAGCTCTTCTTGCCCAGAAACCTACCCCTTCCTACATCCGCCCCAAGCTGAGCTAGCCAACATGCGAATTCTATGCTTTACACACCAGCAACGGATGAAACCGACATTTTAAAAATCATTTGATATTTGCTAGTTTAAAAGTGCCCATGGTCCCTCTACTGGCCCCAAGTTGGAGATGGGCACCTGTATGCTGTTACACAAGGGGCCCTTTGGATCTGCAAACACCCCCTCCTGCATGCCCAGGGCCAGAGGAAGCCCAGTGGCATTCACGGTGACAGAATGCCCGTGAGAAGGCCAGGCAGGGTGACCTCAAGCAGCCCACCTCTTCCGGGGTGTGCCCACCAGCCCACACCCTGGTCCAGCCCTGCCTGCTCACAGGCTCCCTCACCTGCCCTCTCTCTTTGCTTCGGCACCAGTAAAGGTATTGGGTGCTGACTGGTCGTCCACCTCCTTAGGATTGGGGACTCTGTCGCCCACAAAGCCCTGCCCCGATGGTGGAAAGCAGACGGTGGACCTGGCAGGTTTACCTGGGCAGGAGGCCATCTGCAGGAAGAGTTCCCTAGGCCATTGAGAGGCTAACAGATGCTAAAGGAGTTTCACCAGATCTCCTAGAAGAGACAGTGGCAGCCTGGTGGGTGGGCCCGGTTGCTTTAGGAAGAATCGAAGGTCTCAGGGCTTATCCAAAGCAAACCAAGCCTCGGGGCCCTTTTCAGGGCTGGGGGGCTCCAGCCCACATCCAGGACCTTCCCTCAGGATTAAATGAAACTTAAACCTGCTAACTAAACACCAGCACAAAAACTTCAGCGGGAGCCGTTCACCTAGCATCAATCATTGCTGACAGTTCACTGCAGGGAGGGAGCCCCGAGAGCTCGGGAACAAAGGCCAGGAGAGAAAGAAAGGAAAATCGCACAGAAAAGAAAATCTTCACCTCACAAGCTCAGGAAGGAAACGAAATGAAGGGAAACAGTCCCTAGCAGGGAGATGAACCCCAAATCAGGCCAAGGTTTTGTGGCAGACTTTGTGTGAGCCTCCTTTAAATACCATGTAAAGAAATGCTCTGACCCACGGAGCCCTCCCGGCGGCAGGTGCTGGGCTGAACATGCATTCGTTCACTTGTTCACTCCCTGCTGTCCATTCATTCGTTCCACAATGTATCCCAAAGGCTGGGCACACGATGTGACCAAGGCCAAGCCCCTGATAAGAGGAGGAGACAGAAGATAAGCAGGAGAGCGTATGGATACATCATTAGGCAGGCAGAGATGCTGTCGAGGAAACAGAACCCAGCAAGGGGCCGAAGGTGCCTTCAGGTCAGCAGAGCAGAGGAGCCTCTCCCAGTAGCAGGCCCTGCAGTTGAGACCAGGAAGCAGGAGCATCATCGAATGACCAGGGCAGGATGTTCCGGAGGAAGGAACGGCAGGCCCTGTGGTGGACCTCCACCTGGTACATTTGAGGGACAGGTAGGAGGACAGTGGGCTGACCGGCACACGGGTCCTGCTCATGGAAACCCAGTGCATGGGGGCACCTGGTGGTCAGGATGCCAGCCCTTCACCTGGAGCCAGGGTGCTATTTCGCTCCAGACCAAACACAGTCAAGTCCCTGTTGTTCCTAAAAAACCATCAATTTTTCCATGAACTTAACAGGCACAGATACATCTAAAGCCTGAGGCAGATGCAGATGCACTGACAGGGGATACTAAAGAAATTCTGGACTGAGTTCCATCCAAAACCCAATCCCAGAGCTTTCCCCAGGGCCTCGGAGAGCTGTAGGCAGGAAAAGCATCTTCAGGAGACTGTAGGGTGGATTCTGCTCACCAAATCAGGCTTCACCCAGCCCTGCTGCCGCCATCCTAGCTAACCCTCTGAATTCCTCAAGCTCAGGGGTTCTGGCTTCCCCCTCTGCCAGGGATGGCTTGTGGTCCATGTGTCCCGAGTCCCTTCAGGAGATAGCATGTGTCCTGGGCCAGCAAGCGGCCATTCCTGTGTGTGTGCCTGTGACATCCTCCAGCTCCAATGATCTGCAAGACTCAGGCCTTCAGGGCTTGGGCTGTGACCCATGGGCCAGGTCTGCATTCCAGGAAATAAGCTCCCCAGGCGATGGCTGATGGCTGGTGGTGGACACACACCCCCCTCCGTCTCTCCAGGTGGGGCAGCTCCGAGGCGTGTTCCATACTCTTTCCCAGAGGCCACAGCAGGAGGGAGCCTAGTCACCTCCTCTACCCCCCCAGTCGTGGCAACTGAAGAAGACAAACCCTCTGCTAGCTGCCTTCCCCATCCTTCCTGGTCTCATCTCTCTGCTCCCCCTGGGTGCTTCCCAGGATCAGCTCCCAAAATGGCTGGTCCTCAAGTCCCTGGTTCAGCATCTGCCTTTAGGGAAACCAACCCCCAGGCACCGTGTAAAGTGCTGACCGACATTCATTCTTCGGGACTCAACTTAGAGGTTCCGTCTTCCCGGAATCTTTCCTTGATCTCTTGGCTCCCCAGCCCTTCCCACAAGATGCAGGTTTGGGCCAAGAGTCTTTGAAATAGTCTCTTAACACATAGAAGATGTTCAGTGTGGCTCCTTAAATTAAAATGCTACATCTCCAGATAACCAGCAAATGTAAGACGTGAAACCCAAGACCACCTTGCATACCCCCGATGGTTCCTGCAGATGCCTCTCTCCAGCTCCCATCTGCCCTGGTCTCACCTCCTGATGGGGACCATCCCCTCTTTGGAGGACATATTGATCAGTGCTCTCTAAGGACAGTTTTATTGACAATTTGGCTTTTCTCAGAAAAGCACAGCAAAAACAACCTTTCGAATTTAGGCTAGCCTCCGTTGCTCAATATTAGCTGTTCTTCCTGGAAATATCTTTTGGGGAGAGATGTTAATTACCAATAAGGATCATTTCCCAAACACAGGGACACATGGACCCGAGCACACACTGGACAGTGAACTCCAACCTTTAAGGCTCAAGCCCTGTGTTTCAGCATCTGGCCTTTTCCCTTGGGGACGTATGCTGACAAAGTGGCCTCCTCAAGTTCAAAGTATCCAAGCAAAGAGCACTAGTCACATCTCTGCCATTCAAAGACAAAAGGACTTAAAATAGATCTTTATTGGTCTGAACATGAAGTTATTTCACCTGCAAATAAGTTAGATTAATTTCTTGGCCTGAACCCAAAGTAAACGGACTTGTGTTCATTGCATTTTAAGGTAAATGTGTCTCTTGCAAATCTGCACAAGTTCAGGGGTAGCAAAGAGCTGATAAGCCATTCAGGGATGCATTAGTCATTTTCAGAAGGTGTCTCTACCAGAGGTCCATCTACAGAGCTGTGTAAGCATGTCCCCAGGAACTAAAACCGTATGAACCGAGAGATCTCTTTCCTGGAAACAAACCAGAACAAGAAAGAAATATTCTGTGTTGAAAACATGAGGTAGAGCTTCTGGGATCTTTGGAAAAAGAAAGAAGCCACGATTGTTATGTTGTTCAAGACCATTGGAAAGAGGGCTCTGCTGAATGTTGTAGGGAGTTCTGACCTCTCATTGAGGAAGAGAGCTGGAAAAGGCATTTGTCAAATCCTCTCAATGAGCAGTGACTTTCTACAGGCTTCCCGAATAGAGGGAAGAGGTGAGGTGTAGGTGAAGAGATGAGGTCAAGCCAACAGGAGCCTGAGAGCACACAGGTTTGCTCATCTCCTGTGGCACAAGGAGGCATGAAACGCGCCACCAGTGTTCTGAGGTGGGATGAATGGCCACTTGCAAATTTCTTGCCCTCAGGCTTCACGATGTTGCTTCAGACACATCTCAAAGGCAGGGTTAGAAACTGAGCTCACAGTCCCGTGAGCACACCCATCTACACACAGTCACACAGGTTGGGGAACAGTGGTCCGAAGCGAGGAGGGGGAGGGGATGGAAAGGAAGGGAATGGAATACAGCCCCAAGCCCCCCTGTGTGCAGCGGGGTCCAGGCAAAGGCTGGAGACGGCAGTAATTGAGAGTCCCGGGCAGGTGCTCGAGAACAGCTGTCTCCCTCACAAAGAGAGTGCATGTGAAGGCCACCTTGTTTATTATACAGTTATATTTACCTTTATTGTCTTCTGGACATCACTCAGATGCTCCATTATTGCCCAGAAACCAACCAGAGGTTGGTTCTTCATTCTGTTCCCCAGGAGCAGCAATAAACTCTTTCAGAGTTAGGGAAATCAGCACAGTTTCTAGGTAGACTTCTGAAAGGCTTTTTGCCCCGACCTTTTAAAAACTATGGGGCAAGTGAGGTGAGAGGCTGACGAAGCTTGGGCTCTTCCCAACTGATTCCATGTCTCATTTTGGTCAATAAAGCACTTAACAAACTTTGAGTTCGGCGTGGCCGAGGGAGAGACTGAGCAAAGCAGCGGTGGAGAATATCTTCATGATATATACCACTAGACCCACTAGACCTGCACCTTAAACACTGGAATGACCCCTGTCTTTTTATTTAATAGGGACATTTCATACGCATAAAGCTATGCCAAGTTTCCTGGAAGTCACATTGCAACTCACCTCTAAGAAACTACATTTTATTGGGCTTTGGCATGGCATCAAAAAAGAATATCCACAATGATCTGAAAGGGCTATTAAAGCACCCCTTGATTTCCCAACGACAATCTGTATAAGAATAGCTTTTCTTCACACACTGCCACCCAAATAACATAACACAACAAATGGAATGCAGAAGCAGATATGAGAAACCTGGTGTCTTTATTAAGCCAGATGTTAAGGAGAGCTGCAAAAATGCAAAAAATGCCACTCGTTTCCTTTAATATTTTTTGTTTAGGAAAAGATAGTCATTTTTGTAAGAAATAGGTTATTTGTGTTAACATTTAATGGGTTTATTATTATTTCAAGATGAATTAATAAATATTTTTATAGTTTCTGTTTCAAGCTCTAGTATGCTAAATATCACTATGAATAGATGTAACCCACATAAATAAAAGCTCTTTGGAATGTCCCATAATTTTTAAGAATGTAAAGAGGCTCCAAGATCAAAGAGTTTGAGAATGGCTGATATCTAAGTTCTCATCCAACTTCGCATTACATTGAGAGTTGCAACCTTTGGTCTACAAAGATCTGTTTGTCAGTTCCAACCACAGAAAAGTCAAGGTATTGAAGGAACATTTGAGAAGACCTGGAAGGGTTTCCATACCAGCCTGTCAGTCAAGTTCCAAGTTTAGTCCCTTGATTGAAAGCTCTTCCGTGGGCTCAGCTACGTCTGTATAGTGGGGCAAAGGTTTAGTCTTACTAACCCCTCCCCTAAGCAACCCCTTCTTCTTTTAGGGAAGGGACTCCTATGATTAGGTGATTGCATCAGAGAGGGGTAAGCACATGTCAAGTCCCAAGGACACGCTTCCTGTGAGGTCCGTCTCCTCACACAGGTTTTCTCTAATGCCACCTTCAGATAAGGGATACCCCAAGAGCAGACACAAAGCAAGTCATAGTCCCCAGCCTTACTCTGCAGGAACTAATAAAGAATAAAACCGTGCAGGATTTGCCTCCTAGAAGCTCTCTGCCTCTCTGTGGATTCCTTGAGGTGGCTGAGCTGGAGCTGGAGGATGCGCTGCAAGGATGCCCCACGCCCCCCACTGTCAGACCCTGCAGGGGGGCCACGTCATCTGTTTACTCACCTACCAAAAGCAGAGTGATCCCAACACAGATTCCCCACAGATTCTCAAGTTATCAAAAGAGCAGCTCTCTCCGTCCATCTGTCATTTCCTAGCTCTGTTGCTGCCTTCCTAGGGTAAGAGAATGTTTTCCTGTGTATGATTTTCTACATCTAATATGGATAAATTGAGAGGATCCCAATTACAGAAGAGGTGCTCCAACAGAAATTCCAGAGCAGTTCACAATCACAACCAAAAAACACAGTGTTGTCAGTGAAGGCTGTTGGAGTTGTCAACTCAGCCGAGACCAAGTGTTCTCTTCCTCAAACTTGGTAAAGCCAAGGAACTGCTTCCCCCAGGCAGTGTTGCTTCAGAACACTCACCTGGAAAACAGCTGGAAAAGGCTCTTCTGAGTAGAAGACGATCCCCCTTCTCTCAAGATTCCTGCAGAAAACTCCATGGTCTCTTTTGCACCAGATAATAAATAACATCTTTATGGCACTATGCTGCTTTGATTCTCACCTAAAGTCTGCACACCACCATCTATGTGATGTCTTATTATATTTTAGGGTGCATGTTTATAACACACTTATATGTAAAATGATTCAGGTGATTTGTTTAAGAAATCAAAAGTAAAACTTCTAAAGAAGCAAAGCAAAACTTTAAAAAAAAAAACAAAGCAAAGAAAGAAACAAAGCAACACTTAAAAAAAAAATTCTGTTCCTCATGAGGAGACAGGAGCTAACTTGTTCCGTTTTATCCCTTGGGGTCACCACTGGGCTTCCCCCATCAAACATTTTTTCTTTTTAAATTTAGTCATGCATGTATTTATTTGTTCAACAAAATTCAAAGCATCTTCTAGGGAATGGGATTGAAGAATTTGAAAGAAATATTTCAAAATGCAAGTCATAGGAAATATGACAGAAAAAAGTCACAATCACTTAATAAATATAAAATGATGTCATATGAAGTAGCTAGTTTTTTTTAATGCATCCACCTTTTACAGATGATTTATCAAAAAAAAGATTCAGTAACTTGCCAAAGTCACAGTTAGTTTTTCCAAGAATATATATATACATCTACATCTACATCTACATACATACATATTATATGAAAATGTGTCCCCCGAGCTGGTCTCCAGATAGATATTTAATAATTATTAGTTCTTCTTTTCTCTGAATTCAGATTCTGATCAACATCCGTCAGATTTCCTTTTTTTCTTCTGTCCTTGGTTGTCACATAGAATTGAATATTTATGATGAAATAGACCCACTGGCTGACTTGGTCACAGAGAAAAAAGATGATGAAGGCTTCTGGCCCCGAGTGAGGACAGGTGACAGATGAATCCAGCTCCTGGGGATTGTGTGTAAAGGGATACACCTGCCAAAGGTGGTTAAGGAGAGATGTATTTCTATACAGGGAACTGCCATAAATCAGAAAGAGATAAAAGCATTTAAAAACAACAAAGCAGGCGATATTTTTTGAGTAATTGAGCCCAGTTTTAGAAAACAAGAAATGTCTGTGTCTCTCCTTGTCTTTCAGCCATTATTCTCTGTTTGGCTAAGCTATACAAACATCAGGACTCTGATGTAAAAGACTTTTGTGTGTTGCACATAAATGTCTTTAATCTTTTGAGTTAGGAATTTATTAGTTGGGTCTTCTTGGGTAAATTCAGTGAAGTTCTGAAATGGGTTTTCCTCCAAAAAGAAAGAGAGAGGGAGGAGGCAGGGAAGGGCCAGGGAGGCTCAAACAAGAAACTCCCCCCTGCCCCGAGAAAAAAGTGTTCTCCTGGCACAAGAGAGTAGGGGAGAGTCCAGCTGATATTCACCCAGTTGAAACCTGGGACCCAGGGGCATGTGCCTTGGGTCAGGCTGGGGTAAAGGGACTGCAGTGGAGATGACCAGTTGCATATGAAGGTCCTTTCTTGGGATTTCAACAACAAGAAGCAAAACAAACCCACAAGACCAGAGTTAAGCCTCATGGCTGTGCTCTGTCCACTGACTCTGGTCGTCCTCTCTTCTTGCCGTTTCTATGATGCCTCGGTCAAGGCCACATCACAGTCTGGCAGCATCCCCATGGTCAGCCCATGACCCGGGGTTCAGCCAACTCTGCTCCCATCCGTGGGCTGCTGAGGACAGACAGGAAGAACCCTGTGAGTTGGTTGGGAGAGACAGCATGTGCCAGCAGCAGACGCTGCTGCTTCTGTATTCATTTTTATCCTCCTCCTGCCATGCCTGCTCCCTGCCCCATCCCTACATCTGCCTTTGCAGCTCCATAAAAAGATTTCATGTGGAATGAAGGTCTGCAGAAGGCAGTTGGATCTGTGATGGTTTTGCTTGACTGTTTTCACAAAAGGGGTGAAATTGAAATGAAATTTAATTGAATGAAATTTTAATTCATGAAAAGGTCTTCATCTCAACACTCAGGACTCTCAGAATTTGCTTGTTTTTTTTCCTGGGAATTTTCAAAGGATAACTCTTCATGAGATGTCAACCAAAGGACTGTTGGAAATCGGGTGTATGGATTTGCCAGAGCTGCTGTAACAAGTACCAGAGACTGGGCAGCTTAAACAACAAAGATGCAAGTTCTCTCAGTTTTGGTAGTCAGAAGTCTGAGATCAAGGTGTGGGGCAGGGCTGGTTCCTTCTGAGGCTGTGATCTGTTTCAGGCTTCCCTCTCAGCGTCTGGTGTTTTGCTAGCCTTCTTTGGGGGCTCTTTGGCTTATAGACACAGCACTCCCACATCCGCCTTCGTGTTCACATGGCTTTCACCCTCCTGCCATATTGGATTGGGGGCTTAAGCTGCTCCAATGTGAACTCATCTTAACTAAATGCACCTGCAATGACCCTATTTCCATAAATAAGATCACAGTCTGAGGTCTGGGGTGTTAGGACTTCAACATATGAATTTGGTGGGGACCCAGTTCAACCCTTCAGCCCATGACTTATGGTGGGGGGGGCGGTGTGTGTGCTCAAGTTCCCTCCCCACACAAATGCAGACACATGTTAAGCACGTGGTATGTTGTGATGGTGGACGGTGCGTTGGAGGGAAGTGGGGTGACCAGCTGTCCTGGTTTGCCTGTGACTGAGAGGATTCCTGGGAGAAAGAACTTTTGATGCTAAAACCGTGGAAGTCCAGGACAAACGAGGATGAGTTGATCGCCTTGGGTCTGCCCTCCAAAGGCCTCACCCCCAGACCCCCCTACACTGTCAGGGGGCTTCCCAGCCCACAGACAAGGGAGAAAAGCCCAGGGTGGGGCTGCGAGAGACACCAAGCCAGAGAGCCCTGGGGAGAGACACATTCTGGGTGCCCTCCCTATGTCTGCAGCCCCATCTCAAGTTTCTGGGGCCACTTCCCCATCCCTCCAGCTCCCCTCATGCCCCTCACTCCCCCTCCCCTGTGCCCAGCATCACCGTCACCCCCCACACCTGAGCCCCCGACTCCTGCTTGCCAGCTGGAGTCCTCCCCACTCAGAGCCCCTACCTCGCTGACTTCCCTCCTTCCCCCCTGACACCCCCTGTGCTGCATGTGCTGTGCACCCCCTTCTCTGAGAAATCCTACCTGCTCCTCAGACACCACCTTCTTCATGAAGACTTCTGTGATCCCAGTCCCATTGCACACACACACCCCACCACCATCACCACCATAATCTGTGCTCGCATGTACCACGCCCCACACACCTCACATATCACACACACACCACACACATACAACACACATGCTACATACACTATGCACACACCTCACACCCCCCTACATCACACATATGCATAATATATATACCACACACACGCCTTCATTACACACCCTCACATACATACCACACACACACATAAAGTACACACACCACCCACCTCACAAACATGCCCTGCCAGCTCCCTCCTGTGTCTCGCGGCGTTTTGCTGAGAGCTCTGTTTTTGGTCACCACATGTGACTTTGTGACAGTTATTCACTTCCCTCCCAACTTTGTCTTATTTGGGCCTGAAGCAGGTTCTTTGCATGGTTAAGTTTTGTTCCCCCCAAATAAATCAGGGTCACATGCACCATGGCCTCAGTGAGCATGAGGTGAATTAAACTGAATACAATAAAACTGGAGTTAACCCAACAGGCAGAGGAAACAGGGTAGAGAAATGCAGGGCAGTGGGAACCCCAGGCCACAGGGAAGGCGAGCTGGGCATGAGCTGCACCTGAGGGACAGCACACCCATATACCCACACCCCAACTTTAGGACCACCATGTGGGAAGTCCATGTGGGTCTAGGGACACTAAGGTCCCTCCGATGGCAGCCTCCCAGGGCCCGAGGGGAGGCTGGGGCTGCAGGGTCCACAGATCAGGCCAGGGTGGGAACCCCAGTGGGCAGGGCCTGGAGCTGAGGGGCTTTGTGCTTGAGGCTGCACGTTAATAATGGCCCGTCAGGTATGTTTATGTGGAAAAACCTTCACATTCTGCAAATGAGCCAGGTATGCGTTGTCTGCCTCATCGGGAATTCCGCACACAGCTGGATGCGCTCAGAAATTCACAATTCAGAATTAATTGGTTTTTAGGCCATGCATTTAGGTCAGATCACCCAGACACTCCATTTCCTGTGGTGAAAAGAAATTAAGTCAATTTTCCCCCCCGCCAGACCCCTGGCGCTCATCTCGAAGGCCTGGTGAGCCGGCCCTCCGCAGGCAGGGAGAAAGCCAACCTTTAAAGGCATTCTCATTATCTCTCTGGGAGATGTCATTAAGTACTGTAAACATGTCCTGAATGAGTCCATGTCACAAAGACTGCAAAGTGTTTATAGAATAAAAACCTATAAGCGCCCAAGTGAGATAAAATGGGCAGGGGGAGAAAGAGGGAGAGGGAGACTCAAAAAAAAAAGAAAAAAAAAAGGACTTCTTGACCAACAAGTTGGGCGAAAGATGGGGATTATAAGGTAAATTTGGCTTGAGGAGCTTTGACCTCGGAGGGAAGCAGGGATGGAACCCACCTGGTCTAAGGGCCCACTCTCCCCAGTCCCAGGCTCCTTGCAGACATCACCAATCAATCACACCCATCTTGCCCACTGAATCCATACCTGGCAGACATTGCTAATCAATCACGTCCATCTTGCCATCAGAAGCCACACCTGGCAGACATCACTAATCAATCACACCTATTTGCCTTCTGAATCCACACCTGGCAGACACCACTAATTGATCACACCCATCTTTTTTTTTTTTCCCAGCTTTCAACAAACAACAGCTTTGTTGTTTACAATCAAGTTAGGGAAACAAGACGCTTGGAGGTCTGCACTGATTTTAATCCCCAAGAGCTGACACTGTGCACTCACGCAGGCCCGAGGACAGTGTCCAGAGTATATGGTGCATGGAACTGAAGAGGGTCAGTGTGCTCGTTTCCAGGGAGAAATGGCAGCACCAAGACTCTGCTTTAGGCTCTTCCCTCATCCACCAGAAACGCTTCCCCCCACCCCTGCAGACAGCGGAAGGACCTGGGAGTTTACACCCCTGGGCAGGCCTCAGCCACTGGCTGGCCGAGTTAAAGCACAGCACCTTGCTTGGGGTGGGGCAGGGAGGGCGGTAACTTCCGAGGCACACATTACTCTCCAGAGTCCTGGCATGGCGGTGGGAGGGTTCAGGCTGAAGCTACCTTCTGCACAACTTCAAGATGGCAACCCCACTCAGCTTCCTCCCTTCCTGCCCCTCTTCTCCGGGTCCTCAGCACCCCTAGGGATACAGTCTTAACACGTTATCACTTGCACGTGAATTCTCACCTTGGGCACAGAAAGAGCTGCAGATGATGAGCTCTTAGAGGTCACGGCAGACCTCACCTGTGCTTTGTCACACTCAGGTGGGCCACACCTGCTCCTGGGACTCCGCCTGACCTCTGCTCCCACGTTGTGCCTGGCCAGGTCTATACCCTGCAGAGCCAAGAGCTGGGACAGCTGGAGCAGACCTGACGGACTGCACACGTGACCTCCCTTGGTGAGGACTCACGTGGTCTGCCCCACGGCCAAGAAGCCACGTGGAGACTTCTTGCTGGGGTTGGGGGCGCACTAGAAAACTGTTGTGGCCACATCAGCTGACATGAAACCACTGAAGACTATGCACAACCTACCCAGAAGGAAGCATGAGAAGTAATCATGGGGGCCCAGCAATCTCTGGCTGGGCCTCTGTTCCAGCCATGGTCTGTGCCTATGATGCCCCAGGACCATATCTAAGCCTTCCTGGGCCCCCTCCAGTCTGATCTGACCTCTGCCTGCACGCTCTGGACAGACAGCAGTGCCCCTGCCCTGTGTTCACCATCACAGCCGACCGGGCATCATAAGAAAACCCTACCTTTTCCATCTTTTCGAGCCCTCCCACTGCCCAGTGCAGTGTTTTTCTCAGAGTTGAAGCCTGAATTCTGAGCTGAAAGGCCCTGCATGTGAGGGAAACAGGAGCTTGTACAGCTGGTCCCTCCCGACCCACCAGCGCTCAGGATGCTGGACCAGGGCATCTCAGTACCACGAGATGGCCGTGACTTTCACCCCATCCCTGCTTTGTAACACTGTATTGCGTGCACAGTGATCGTGTGTTCTGAGGCCAGCGAGGTGAGTCTTTCTTGAAGTTCAGTGTGTCTTGTTTTTCACCTGGAACATAGCTGTTGGCTTCTGAGCTGGGATCCTTCACCTGGAGTTCATTGTCTGGGGACTCCCAAAAATGGAGTGCCTTTTATTTTTTTCTTTGTGGGAAGTGGGTATGACTCTCAGCAGATTCTGAAAGGGGTATGGATTCATTTTCCACGGCTGCTGTAACAAATTACCACCAACTTAGTGGCTTAAAACACAAATTTATTTTCTGATGTTTCTGTGAGTGGTCTAACCAATATTGGTCTCACGGGGCTAAAGTCAGGATGTGGACAGAGTTGTTCTCCCTTCTGGAGGCTCGGGGGTTGGGGGATTTCCTCAGGAGAATCGCTACCCTGGCCCTTTCCACCTTGGCTGGTGGCCTCTTTGTCCATCGTCGAAGCCACAAGGGAGTGGCGGGGGGGGTTGAGCCCTTCCTCTGAGCCCGTCTTCTGTCACATCCACCTCTGAATGCTCCTTGTCTGCCTCCCTCCACTCTTGTGATTACATTGGGGTCCCACGAACACTATCCTCCCGAAAACAGACCAAAAAGCATGTTGTGAAATGTCATGGGTGCTCGCTGATCAATACTTCGTCAATCCTCAGTCATCAGGTATTAGTGAGCGTCTTCCCTCTGCCGGTCAGCATGCTGAGATGCTGAGACCCGATCATGAAAGAGAGGTGAGTGCGGCCACCATCCTGATTTGCTCAACACAGGGGTTTCCCGAGGTGCAGGACTCCTGTTGCTGAGGCTGGAACAGCCCCAGGCAAGCTGGGATCCTTGGTCACCCCAGGCATGGTCTCTGCCATGAGGAGTTTATAACCCCGTGAGGGTCATGAACAAATGGCAGCGAAGCTGACTTCATGAGTTGCCAGACGTGCTTTGAAGGGAAGAGGAAAGGGACTGGGACAGAGATGGACAAAACAGTGGCCCCCCTTCCCCTGGGAGTTCCCCTTTTGGGTAACGTTGACTGCACTCCAAATTCAGGCTCATCGTTACACACACTGTTTTGTTTAAATCTTAAAACAGCCTCAGGAAATGAGGACAGTTATCGCCTGCAGTCTGCAGGAGGAGACAGAAAGAGAACTAACTGGCCTAACATCACAAAACCACTGTCTTAGGTCAAGTTCCCCAGAAACTAGCATCCACTTTAGCCGCTAAGTGCTAAAGCAGAAGGTGGACCCAACCTAGCAAGCTCTATAGCTGGGTTACTAAACCTCTCTTCCATTCTGTCTGCTTTCACATTCTTACAAATTTTCCTAAAACATAAGATGTACTTTTTTTTTTTTTGGAATTTTTCTTCTGCAAGAATACTCCTCATCCACCAGGACTGGTGTCACACAAATATTAAAACTCAAAGTGTGCTGCCATTAGAATGGACAGGCAGGAGAGCATTGAGGCACATTGGTAATTTGCTCTTGTTTCTTTCTGACACTTGCTAATAACAGAGACCTGATTAGCATGTCACTGATAAGATGATGAAGATTCAGTATAACTTTCTGGATCTCAGTGGTTTTTCAAATGGCTTTTGGGCGTCATAACCCATCATAGAATTTCCACACACACACAGGTAGTAATTACGCCAATGCCTCTATGTAAATGGGAGACAAGGAGGCAGTGTTGTGTCTTTTCAGAATTATCCCAGGAGTGGTAACTCCTAATTTCAAACATCAGAAGGCCTCCTTATTCACTGCAAATGTGATGTTTTAGTGTGACCTTGGCTCTTTACTATCTCGGAGAACAGATCCTTTATGGGCTCCAGATGGAAAGTGTAAAGTTAATAACCCCTTGCAGACAAAACCCATATGTTTTCCACATACTGCAGGGATGTACTTTGTTCGAAGTGTCATTTATGTAGAATGAAATTAACACATAAATGATGATAGATTGCTGTTTCCAAATTGTGTGCCAGACATAGCAAAAAAAACAAGTATTTAGTATAGACATTAAAAAGTCTGAAAGAAGAAATAGGTCTTCCAAATGGTAAATAGGAATCACCAACCTCTCTTGTATTCGTGTGTGTATGTGTGTCCTATGTAAGTTTGGGAGGGGCCATTCTCATGTCTCCCAAATAAACAAACACACAAAAAAATCATTGTTCAAAAATCATTTATGTATTTGTATTACTTAGGTCAAGGTTTGACTACAAGTAACAGGGACTGAAACAAGAAAGACATTCATATCTCTCAGATGTAAAATCCAGATTCTACCCTATAAATTCCTTGCAGTCCTTTGCTGAAGCATGAATCTACTGTGTCTAAGCTTTAGCCCTGGTCTTCATGACGCAAGATGGCAAACTACATCCGTTTTCCGGTGGGAACGGACCACATAACGTGGCTGCTTGTATCTTATTGGTCTGACCTTGGTCACATGGCAACACCCAGCCCAGGGGGAGGCTGGAAAATGTAGTCTTTTACATGAGTAGCCAAGCACCTTGCTAAAAACTGGGGTATATGACTGTGAACAAGAGGTGGATGGATGTCAGGGAGTAAGAACAGCCCCGACACAAGCATCTAGGGTAATTTCTAAAGATGTCAATATGGCTAGTTTCAGTAAGGACTGTTCATGTTTCTTTAAATCAGAGGGAAATTCTTCTAGCCCTTGGCTGATTCCGGGGTGAACTAAAATCTGAGGTCAACTCTAATGGGACTGTTGCATGAAGGCGTTCTGGAACATGAAGAATCAATCCGGCAGCACCAGCTCCCTTTATCAAGACAAGATTCTGTCATGGAGCTTTTTATTTTTTTTTAATTAAAAAAATTATCAGAGAGCATCCTCACCCAAAGCCACACCTTCTCTTCCTGGAAGCCCCACATCCAGTGACTTATCCATGTGGGGACAAAAAGGCCCTGCTTCCTCACCTCCCCAGGGTCAGTGCTGAAGGGTTGTCCACCTTCAGAACTCGCCAGGGGTCGACTGAGGCTTTCTGGGGCCTGAATCTCAGCTCAGGACCCATGCCGACCCCGCCTCGCCCTCCTACCCCTTGGAGAACATTTTACAATAAACCTGCACATGGGTCTCCGACTCTGAGGCTACTTCCGGGGTAGAGGAACCAGCCAAGTGACCATACTGGATCACTCTTCTGTCACATCCCTTACACTTGTCAACTGTCTCCCCCAACCATGGCAAGTCAATGAGCAGGTCTGCTTTCTGATGGAGGCTGGCTCTGCTCAGCTCTCCTCTCCCATCCTAGGAATCCCTCTGGATACACCAAAGCCACTACTTGTGACAGCAGATGCCCTTTGGTTGATCATAATCTTTAGGGAGAATGTGCCATCTCAAGGTATGGAGGAGAGTGGGAATCTGGTGACCTGAACTCCGTCTCTGCTCTGCCATATCGACGCAGGGTGAAGTTGGCTGAGTCAATTTCCTGCTCTCTAACGTAAGGGTAACAACCCTGCTTCAGAGGGCTATGGGCTGAATAAGCTAATATGGTTTCAACCAGCAGATGTTGTTGTTGTTGTTTTTTTTAGCTGCACCACATGGCTTGTGGGATCTTAGTTCCCTGACCAGGAATTGAACCTGGGGTCACAGCAGTGAGAGCACCGACTCCTAACCACTGGACCACCAGGGAATTCCCTGACTTTTTAATGCCGTCCTGCTCACCTTTTGTATACCCTGGGCTAAGGTAGAATTTACTTGCCCTAATGGTCAAGGGCATGTGTTGGCTTTCTTGTTGAACCTTGCAAAGTTTAGGGGCTCCTCAAAAGAGATATTCACCACCCTGGGGCCTCATTTGTCTGGTGGTGTCAGGCTTCCCCTCTGCTGACAGCCACTCTGCCTCCAGTTTCTGTCTGATTGTTAGTTTTTGACTTCGTGAGGCTGCCACGTTCTGGATCTGCCTCCCATCTTTTCCTCTGGTCCCAGAAATTCTTCTCAGCTCAGAAAAACATGGAGATTTCATGTGCTCATTCTCAGAATACGAGACCCAACCACAAAGTCTGCTCAGCTGGATAACATGAGAACAACAGGTCACAACAGTGGTTCTCATAGTAGGGTCCCTTGAACCAGCGTCAGCATCAGCTGCAAATTTGTCAGAAATGTGAATTCTTGGGCCCCAAAACAGATTTACTGAATCAGATACTCTGAGGGCAGGACTAAACAATTTGTATTATAACCAGCCCTCCAGAGGAGTCCTGTAAAGTTTGAGAGTCATGGTGAAGAGGGGCCCCAAAGGATATAGACAGCAGAGCTTTCTTGGGGAGATCTACACTAGTCTTAAATCCCTCTCCCCATGTGCAAATGGGAGTTTGGGAACTTACCTTAAGACAAACAGGTTTTCCGATATTGGTCCTATGTATGCTTTGGAAAAAAAAACAAAAACTACACGTTCATGAAATTTTTAAAGCAAATGAATCTAGACTTGGCAAATTTTTTCCTGCCTGTCCTTAGCACTTCAGCTAAAAAAAAGAAAGGAAGGAAGGAAGGAAGGAAGGAAGGAAGGAAGGAAGGAAGGAAGGAAG